>NC_047112.1:61320125-61488973 GCF_902500255.1 Thalassophryne amazonica | reverse complement strand
TAACTATTAGAGAAAAAATTACTCATAACCATCCCAAAGACGTATCGTTATCTTTGGCTGCTTTCAGTGATGCCGGTATTTGGTTAGACTCTTTCTCTCAGATTGTTCTGTCTGAGTTATTTTCATTAGTTACTTCATCCAAACCATCAACATGTCTATTAGACCCCATTCCTACCAGGCTGCTCAAGGAAGCCGTACCATTATTTAATGCTTCGATCTTAAATATGATCAATCTATCTTTATTAGTTGGCTATGTACCACAGGCTTTTAAGGTGGCAGTAATTAAACCATTACTTAAAAAGCCATCACTTGACCCAGCTATCTTAGCTAATTATAGGCCAATCTCCAACCTTCCTTTTCTCTCAAAAATTCTTGAAAGGGTAGTTGTAAAACAGCTAACTGATCATCTGCAGAGGAATGGTCTATTTGAAGAGTTTCAGTCAGGTTTTAGAATTCATCATAGTACAGAAACAGCATTAGTGAAGGTTACAAATGATCTTCTTATGGCCTCAGACAGTGGACTCATCTCTGTGCTTGTTCTGTTAGACCTCAGTGCTGCTTTTGATACTGTTGACCATAAAATTTTATTACAGAGATTAGAGCATGCCATAGGTATTAAAGGCACTGCGTTGCAGTGGTTTGAATCTTATTTATCTAATAGATTACAATTTGTTCATGTAAATGGGGAATCTTCTTCACAGACTAAGGTTAATTATGGAGTTCCACAAGGTTCTGTGCTAGGACCAATTTTATTCACTTTATACATGCTTCCCTTAGGCAGTATTATTAGACGGCATTGCTTAAATTTTCATTGTTACGCAGATGATACCCAGCTTTATCTATCCATGAAGCCAGAGGACACACACCAATTAGCTAAACTGCAGGATTGTCTTACAGACAAAGACATGGATGACCTCTAATTTCCTGCTTTTAAACTCAGATAAAACTGAAGTTATTGTACTTGGCCCCACAAATCTTAGAAACATGGTGTCTAACCAGATCCTTACTCTGGATGGCAATACCCTGACCTCTAGTAATACTGTGAGAAATCTTGGAGTCATTTTAGATCAGGATATGTCATTCAAAGCGCATATTAAACAAATATGTAGGACTGCTTTTTTTTGCATTTAAGCAATATCTCTAAAATTAGAAAGGTCTTGTCTCAGAGTGATGCTGAAAAACTAATTCATGCATTTATTTCCTCTAGGCTGGACTATTGTAATTCATTATTATCAGGTTGTCCTAAAAGTTCCCTGAAAAGCCTTCAGTTAATTCAAAATGCTGCAGCTAGAGTACTAACGGGGACTAGAAGGAGAGAGCATATCTCACCCATATTGGCCTCTCTTCATTGGCTTCCTGTTAACTGTAGAATAGAATTTAAAATTCTTCTTCTTACTTATAAGGTTTTGAATAATCAGGTCCCATCTTATCTTAGGGACCTCATAGTACCATATCACCCCAATAGAGCGCTTCGCTCTCAGACTGCAGGCTTACTTGTAGTTCCTAGGGTTTGTAAGAGTAGAATGGGAGGCAGAGCCTTCAGCTTTCAGGCTCCTCTCCTGTGGAACCAGCTCCCAATTCAGATCAGGGAGACAGCCACCCTCTCTACTTTTAAGATTAGGCTTAAAACTTTCCTTTTTGCTAAAGCTTATAGTTAGGGCTGCATCAGGTGACCCTGAACCATCCCTTAGTTATGCTGCTATAGACTTAGACTGCTGGGGGGTTCCCATGATGCACTGAGTGTTTCTTTCTCTTTTTGCTCTGTATGCACCACTCTGCATTTAATCATTAGTGATTGATCTCTGCTCCCCTCCACAGCATGTCTTTTTGCTGGTTCTCTCCCTCAGCCCCAACCAGTCCCAGCAGAAGACTGCCTCTTCCTGAGCCTGGTTCTGCTGGAGGTTTCTTCCTGTTAAAAGGGAGTTTTTCCTTCCCACTGTCGCCAAGTGCTTGCTCACAGGGGGTCGTTTTGACCATTGGGGTTTTTACGTGGTTATTGTATGGCCTTGCCTTACAATGTAAAGCGCCTTGGGGCAACTGTTTGTTGTGATTTGGCGCTATATAAATAATTGATTGATTGATTGAGTGTGTCTATGTGAATGGGTGAATGTGAGGCATAACTGTAAAGCCCTTTAAGCATCTGATGCAGATGGAAAAGTGCTATATAAATGCAGCCCAGTTACTGTTTACTGTACTGTTTAAGTTCTGACTGTGATGAAAAGGGTTCCAAATATGAGGGACCCAATTCCTGTTCCTTAATGTTGAATCTGATGAATTTGCTGCTTGTAAGGAGTAAAACAAATCCTCTGCCTCTAGTAGAATCAGAAGAAGTATACCATAGTACCATACTAAATTGCAGCTTCTTATTTTCTATTTAAATTTTTGCTATAATTTCTTTGCATCATGTTGAATCACATCGTATCACACCAAATCACATTGTACCCCACTGTGAGGAAATGAATTGCCATCAAATACATATCAAATCTGGAACAGGGGTGAATCGTATCGTCATGTATCGTTATACGTATCGTATCGCTGGTAGTGTATGGAGGTGTGTATCAAATTGTTGTCAGTGATGAGATTCACATGCCTAACATACACACACATTTTATATATATGCAGAAGATGGTAACAGATTTGGAAAAAGGCATTCATTTAGGGAAAAATAAAGGTAGATACACATTGAGGTACATAACTGTGCTTCCTTTTAATCATCCTTTGTAGTTAATGTGGTTAATTTCCATTTTCTGGAGTCTATTTATCCTCTTTGGTGGTGACAATTCTTATTTAAAGCACTATTCTGGTGCTCCTGTGAGCCATCAACAGAGACACACAAACACTCAGGGTGAAAAGTTCAAACTCCACCGAGGCCAAAGATTCTCAAAAGTCTCCTAAATCTACATTTATCTCTGAATAACTAAATTGCACACGGCCCTGTATCTTCTTTTGCACATGCCATTTCTCTGATGCCGCTTGTGGTGGTTTGTTTGGATGCAGCTGCTCAGAGCTGAGCTCTGTAACTAAGTGTGGAAGATGAAGCTTTACTGCATGTACATCCCCTTCTGCCTGAACAGACTTTAGGTACACAGTCTGTGAGGTTCAGGATGCAAAGCTACAGCGCTGCCAAAAACTGCAAGTACTTACCAACCAGGCATGTTACCCAGCAGAGGCAGCAATGATGTAAAGCTCTACTGATGCTCTGCAATATTCAGGTGACCCTCCAGCATTAGGTAAAGCCATATTTGTGCAGGTTTTTCTGGGAATTAAAAGGATCATATTGTGCAAAAGCAGGCTGTAGCTACTTTTTACAGTAATAATATTTGAGGATTTGATGCAAAATCACTTCTGGGGATATTCCACTCCCAAAGTACCATCGCTGTTCACGCAACTATCTTGCAACCTCTATAGTCATAGCGTTTACACAACATTTTAGTGATCAATAGCAAAATGGACAATAACGATGAAGTGCATCATTTACAGACGCACAAACATAGACACAGACAAACAAACAGGCCTCCAGTTTCACAGAATTCCAACTAATTTTCCGAGTAGAAAAGAGGATATGAGAGCAATCAACAAGAGGGGCACAAGTCAAATGTTGTCACAAATGTTGTCCTTTCATGTAATTAATTTTAGCTGTGAATAATACATGTCCGTTTTAAAAAAAAATTAAATTATACACCTGTAGGCCTCCAAGCTTTTGTAATACAGAATAAAGTTGGGCTCAAGACTGCATATGTGCAGATTTTCCCCAATTCCAAATGCAGTTTGTCAGGTCAGAGAATCATTTATACATTGGAATTTAGTACAGATCAAGAAGAGTTTTCAATCCCTCACTATACCTCAGCTTGGCGAGTTATTTTTCCCACGCTTCCGTGTGTTACCGTTACTGTAAATGAGCAAAAATTAAGAAATTTGCTGTTGAAAGTAGAGAAGTTTCACAGAATTACTGTTTTCTTGACCTCAAGTTTTCTTTCTGTTCTGAGCATGTGACAGTCAGTTCCATGTGTTCTACATGCATTTCATGTTAGAAGTGAGAAGACTAGAAAACAACCACAACAACATGACTGTAACTGTTTACTGTATGGAGGCATCAGGACAGACTGCTGCCCTCCCAAACACTTGAAAAACTAACTCAGCTACTTTACTGATTATTCAGTTTTAAAAGCAACTAGGTTAGATTACTAGTTACTTTATTAGTTACTTTCAGCAGCTGCCAACAATACCACCCCCCTCCCTCCCCTGCCGCCATCACCTCAACATGAAAATGATAACCAGTTTTGCCAATACTCACTTTTTTGGAAGTGCATTTTTAACAGTAATGTAAAGTAAATAATGTATGTCCTGACATTTTAAGTTTAACTTAAATACTTTATTTCCTGGAAAAAAAAAAACCTGTAAAACATGAAATAAAGTCAGTCTTTCTTGACTTCAATAAACATAAATGCTTATTTATAAGCAAAACTAAAACAGAGACAGTCTTTCTTCACCTCATATTTAACTGTTGACAGCACTGTAAAGGGAAAACTTACAATTTATAATCTACATTGTTTATAAATGTAACAATTAAATTCTTTCTACATTTTTCTAACATTTAAATTCTTTCTAAACATTTTAGTTGTTGAAATTATTACACTGGTCAACATGATTTTTCTTGCACGGAGTTTTTAATGGATTTTGTGTAATTTTGGGGAGCTGAGAAACTGCATTTCCTTCTGCCTGTAAGGGTCGAGTGACAATAAAAGTAGAGATGTACTGAATCCTGATTTTTTAAGGTTCTGCCGAATACCGAATCCACTGCGTAAGATTTGGCCGAATCCGAAACCGAATACCGAATCCTTCTCCGATCATCAGCTTGTACATTATAATACAATGAAAACCATTGCACAGTGTATTTCCTTTCCTTAACAGTAAGATAAAACATAGGCAATAACTTCTACCATTATTTTTTTTATTTGAATATAGTCACACTTAGAGAACACCACTGAAATGTTAAGCTTAAAGCCATTCAGTGTACAGGCTTAGTGTTCTGTTCATTCCAAAGAACAAAGAAAGAGAGCTAAAAGGTTATCTTCTCTTAAGCCTGGTTCACACGACAGGATTTTAAAATGATCTTTAGGTTTCCAAAACCTGAGAGACCACACACATGAAGATAAAAAAAATCATAGCTCTAACAGGTTTGGTCGTACAGTGTGTGGTGTTTAGCCACACGGTAAGAACACCACCACACACGAACAGATTTCACACACGGACATTCACAGCTCAGACAGGAAATCTCGCAAAATCTCTCGAGATTAAACGTGACTTCAGAGTAAACAAACAGAGATACTTTGTGGACTATTTAAAACAGAGGGGACAAAATTATACAAAAAGAAAAAGAAAAGGTGTTCTTTAAAGGAGTGGAGACAAGCGCAACCACCGGACTTTCTGGTAAGTCAGAACAGCTGTTTTGATTTTATTTTCCATTCCGTGCGTCCGTCACCTCGCTTTCTGATTGGGTGCATGTCACATTCAGCAGGCTGTGTGCTTGTTTTGGTTGAAAGACACAACACACACAGTGATATAGGGCCAAAAAAATCCAACGTTGAATATCCCCGATTTGCAATAGGAGCGCTCCTGACGCCCTTCCGAGCAGATCAGATCGCTCTGAACACACCACACATGGGAGGAATATCTGATAAGATTATCTTTAGCGTCATCACGATTGTCAGGGTGTCCTTAAGATTGTCAGAAGGGGAAGATCGGATCCGATATCGGCCTAATTATCCTGCCGTGTGAACCCGGCCTTAAACATTAACGACGTAATCACGTTGTGCTTACGCGCGGTAGGATTCGGTTCGGTTGGCACTTTAGGGTTCAGCCGAAACCGAACCCCGTCAACAAGGCCAATGTTCAGCCGAATCCGAAACCAAATCTTGGATTCGGTACATCTCTAAATAAAAGTGAGTCTGAGTCCGAGTCTGAATCCGAATCTGGTGTTAGTTTTTTCCCATTACATCACATTTTTGAGAATAAAAATAAATTTAATCTGTACATGGTCACTGGATCCTAGGTCTCTGGACATAAATAGAAATAAACAAAATCTGTAGTTTTTGTCAAAAGCATTTCCTTTCAGACAATGAGACAAATTTACCTCCACAGTCCTGAGCCGAGCTCTTGCACCCTGCTGTGCTGTATGTCAACATCCATGTAATTCATAAAGAACAGAGGACATCTCATTTTGGGAGGGGAAAAAAACAAACAGTTTTGGTCTGTTGTAGTTTGTTGTCTGTATTACAATGTTTGGAAAGAGGTGTCATTTGATTTAGAACAGCAGTTCGCTTTGAAATTAATTCTGATGTAGAGAAATGATCACTTTCCCGATAAACACCCTCAAAAACAATGGCTGCTCCGGCGTAATGTGACCTGAAGGGCCGATAAGGGAATCCTTAAACAAAAAGGCAATTGATGTCAGTGGATCGAATGATTTCTTAAGGATTTTTAAGAGGAACCGGTTTTCTATACCCATCCCTAATCCATTGACGTATATGTTTGTGTTGTAAAGGTGGCCATATTTTTAGACTTCCTCCACCAAACATTCCTCTGTTTGATCGATACTCAAAATGTAATTGCTGGTTGCACTGCAAACACTTAAATATGGAAGTGAGACGAGGGGAATGAAACTGAAAAAATTATTATGATATTATGGAAAAGATGTAGCTTAGTGGACCAGTCACAGCCCGTGCAGTCTCTATCGTTTCAACATGTAGTTACAGTTTTTGGGAGGTGCACGTCAGGCCACAGAGAGGGCCTTGTTGCGGATACAGAGCAGCCTATATTGGGTTTAGGTTTGAGAAGCAAGCTTGTAACGAGCCATATTGTATGTATAATTCCTTAATGAGACAGGAAAACCACTAAAGCCTAGTTTACACATAAACGATTTTGTCGGCGGGCAGTACGTAGACCGAAGTTCGCGGTAGTTCCGGCTGTTTTCGCGGTGGAAAGGGGTGGAGCATTTCGCCGGCATTTTGGCCACCGTACTATCCGCAAATATGCGGATAAAACGCTGCTAAATCCGCCGAATAAAGCGGAGTTTTGACGCTGTAGCATCCGGCACATGTCAGGCAACGGGGGTTAATACCCAGTTCTATCCTTTACAATCGCAGGTTAAGATGCGCGTGAGAACGGCGGTGTTCTGCTGCCGCCGATAATGCCCTGTGTACCGCTGGATTTATCCAGGCAAATCCTGCGTTACTCCAGGAACTTTTGCATATAGGCACCACCCCCAGAGTATAACAGGCTGAAGCAGCAGGAATACATGCCTCTGTTACTGCAGGGGGAGGGAGATCATACTCAGCCTTTTCTTCTCCTTCCTTTTACTCTCCTCAACGTGTTGCTCGTCTCCACCACAGGGCTTCCCTCTGCTTCTGAACCAGACCTCTTGGTAAGTCCTTGCCGCTGCCAATTTTCTTTTAGGAGGCATACTGGAGCTTCTCTGCAAAAATATCTGGAGCTGGCCGCGAGTGAGAGGCCTGCATGCAGCACGTTAGCGTTTTTATATTGACCGCCGCCTATCGGCCGTTTGGAACACTTAACCGGGAGGTGGCATTTAGAACGGCGTACTGTCCGCTAGCACCGCCGTTTTGTCTGCCTCTGTCTCCGGTTAAAATGCCCTTGAGGACGCAGATGTGGGCTCTATCGCCATTTTACACGCCGTTGATTAGGGATACAACGGCGGCCACCAATTATGGCGGTGTAAACTGCGGCACTACAGGAAGGGGCAGGATGAAACGGTGATTAAAAAGTATCAAACGCTGTTGTTCACGTTGTCTCCGTCGTCACGCGAATTCTCCAGGAGCGCTCCCGGAATTATTAGACATGTTGAATAATTTTGTCTAAGATTCCCGGTAAAGCCGGAACTAAGCCACGCCCCCTAGTGCCGGCATTAACAACGGCGTGTGATCCTTAAGACGGCCAAAAACTCTTCCGGGACGCTTCCAGGAGCTCTTACCGTCTATGTGTAAACGGGGCTTAAGGTGCCCTTGAGAAAGGTCCACAATATATATGTGGGTGTTTTTTTTTTTTTTTCCCTATCACTGCCATCAAGAAAGCTCTGCTCTCATTAATGTTTATTTGTCAGCAGTATAACTTAGTTATGAACAGAATTCATTTGGTGGAGGCCTAGGTCAAGGAAGACTTGATTCTTGGTCCTCGTGCAACATAATAATTAAATTGGATCTGGATCTCAGTTCTGCTTATGAAGACAAACGTTTGCAGTTATATATAGTATACAAATAATGAATGATTAGGAGTTCAATGGTATGAATATTTCATGAGGTGAAAGAATGAAAAAACATTATTTGCTTTTTATATAGCGGCTGAGTGGATCCTTGTCATTTGACTGGTGCTTTGTATATCATGTGACATGCATTATTCGTCCCATTTGTGTTGCATTGCATTTAGTGTGCAAATTTGGTTCCATGTACCGTGCAAATTGGTTCCATTCTCAAGGTCGGTCATTCGGGCATTTAAGCTCTAGGGGCAGGTTTTGTCCGTGAAAACATTGCCAAACTCAATACAAATACATGTGATTTGGACACTTTTCAAATTTAATGTACAATGGTTCATTTCAGGTCCGCTTGGTGTATAAATCTCACTGTTCCAGGCAATGAGAGCCATCAGCTGGCTGTTAGAAGCAAGTTGGGGACAAAACAAAACCAGCTTATTTCAACAGAACAGCATACTGTCATGGTTTGACCCTGTTCAAGGGTTTGATTCCTTCTTTCTTTACATCCCCTTCGGCTCCTGCTTTGTTTTATTAGTGGATTATTTTCATCATGTGTTTATTCTGTGTTCCATTTTGCTTTATTACTTGGTCTCTTTGTCACTTTGTATTTCTTTGTCATGATTCAGTTCCATTGTAGTGTTGTCTTGCCAGTTTGTTTTCATAATGAGTTTATCATCTCTGTGCTTGTTCTGTTAGACCTCAGTGCTGCTTTTGATACTGTTAACCATAAAATTTTATTACAGAGATTAGAGCATGCCATAGGTATTAAAGGCACTGCACTGCGGTTGTTTGAATCATATTTGTCTAATAGATTACAATTTGTTCATGTAAATGGGGAATCTTCTTCACAGACTAAAGTTAATTATGGAGTTCCACAAGGTTCTGTGCTAGGACCAATTTTATTCACTTTATACATGCTTCCCTTAGGCAGTATTATTAGATGGTATTGCTTAAATTTTCATTGTTACGCAGATGATACCCAGCTTTATCTATCCATGAAGCCAGAGGACACACACCAATTAGCTAAACTGCAGGATTGTCTTACAGACATAAAGACATGGATGACCTCTAATTTCCTGCTTTTAAACTCAAATAAAACTGAAGTTATTGTACTTGGCCCCACAAATCTTAGAAACATGGTGTCTAACCAGATCCTTACTCTGGATGGCATTACCCTGACCTCTAGTAATACTGTGAGAAATCTTGGAGTCATTTTTGATCAGGATATGTCATTCAAAGCGCATATTAAGCAAATATGTAGGACTGCTTTTTTGCATTTACGCAATATCTCTAAAATCAGAAAGGTCTTGTCTCAGAGTGATGCTGAAAAACTAATTCATGCATTTATTTCCTCTAGGCTGGACTATTGTAATTCATTATTATCAGGTTGTCCTAAAAGTTCCCTAAAAAGCCTTCAGTTAATTCAAAATGCTGCAGCTAGAGTACTGACGGGGACTAGAAGGAGAGAGCATATCTCACCCATATTGGCCTCTCTTCATTGGCTTCCTGTTAATTCTAGAATAGAATTTAAAATTCTTCTTCTTACTTATAAGGTTTTGAATAATCAGGTCCCATCTTATCTTAGGGACCTCGTAGTACCATATCACCCCAATAGAGCGCTTCGCTCTCAGACTGCAGGCTTACTTGTAGTTCCTAGGGTTTGTAAGAGTAGAATGGGAGGCAGAGCCTTCAGCTTTCAGGCTCCTCTCCTGTGGAACCAGCTCCCAATTCAGATCAGGGAGACAGACACCCTCTCTACTTTTAAGATTAGGCTTAAAACTTTCCTTTTTGCTAAAGCTTATAGTTAGCGCTGGATCAGGTGACCCTGAACCATCCCTTAGTTATGCTGCTATAGATGTAGACTGCCTGGGGGTTCCCATGATGCACTGTTTCTTTCTCTTTTTGCTCTGTATGCACCACTCTGCATTTAATCATTAGTGATCGATCTCTGCTCCCCTCCACAGCATGTCTTTTTCCTGGTTCTCTCCCTCAGCCCCAACCAGTCCCAGCAGAAGACTGCCCCTCCCTGAGCCTGGTTCTGCTGGAGGTTTCTTCCTGTTAAAAGGGAGTTTTTCCTTCCCACTGTAGCCAAGTGCTTGCTCACAGGGGGTCGTTTTGACCGTTGGGGTTTTACATAATTATTGTATGGCCTTGCCTTACAATATAAAGCGCCTTGGGGCAACTGTTTGTTGCGATTTGGCGCTATATAAAAAAATTGATTGATTGATTGATTGATCACATTTATTGTATATGCTAGTCACATATTTATTTTTTTTTTAACTTTGGTGTTGAACAGAAAATGCCATGAATAACAAATGGAACATAATCTGATGAGCAGTTATCAGTTATCTTGTATTATTTATTGCATTATTCTGTATTCTCTGCGTTTTGGTTACTTGCAGTTCAATCCATAACCGTTGTGCCTTCATCAGTTGTTGTATTCTCTTGTCTGCCAGTATCTGTTTCATCCTAGTTTGGTTTAATTCAAAGGTCCTTGTTTTTTCTTTTTTCTTTAGACTTGCCACCGTATTTCTTAGTTCTGCCCCCTTTTGGTTTCACTCACGCATTATTGTTTGTCTAGAACACGTCAGGTTATTCAGTTAGTTTTTCTGTCACCTACTTATCTTGCTTAGCTTGTTTTGCCCTCCTGCACATTCTTGCCTTTCTTCCCTCTTCTTTGTTAACTAAACCGCACCTCCTTCCACACACCTGCTCCACATCAACCTGATTAGTTTGCTTCTCTTTAAAACCCTCACAGTTCCACAGCTCACGGCCTGATTGTTGACTTTGTACACTTTCTCGCCTCACGTTCTTGTCCAGTTTGCTCTTGTGTGGTTTGACCTTGCTTTTGTGCTCCGATCTCCGCAGTGCCGTATCCTGAACTCTGCTTGTATTTTGAGTCTGCCTTTGCTTTGCCTGCTATATTCCTCGACGCCGTGTGAACGACCCCAGCCTGGCTTATGGACCACGTCCCAGCCTATACCATGTCTGATACCTCCGCTTCCATGTCTGACTACCAGTGTACCGTACCTAATGCCTGGCTTTAAGATAAAGCCAATTATTCATCTAAACCAACCATGCCTGTGAGTCTGCATTGGTCTCCTACTACTTCTTGCATCAAACCAGCACCCGCCCTGACACATACAGCCCGAGTCTGTTTTCACAGAGCAGCCAGTCGTGGAAGTATGAATTCTCACCTTCGGATCCACCGCTTTGCCAAAGTGATGTAGCGCCGACCTCAAGAATACATTTTGTAGCACTGCACACTGCTAACCCCACTCACACACACACACACTAGTGGGGGCAGCGTTTACCTAAATGTGGTGGAGGCTGTTTTGCTGATGGACGATGATTTGAACAAGCTAATTGACGGTGTTAATTTTTTAAATACACACAAAAAAACAAATCCACTACGCCGTAAGCCATCTGGAGGCTTGAAGAGCTGTTAGGATAAAGACGATGAAATTAGGTTGAAAACCTGGACACATTTCTGATCCGATTTTTCGTTGGACAGAGAAAGGACAGGGAATCGTTTATTGTTTAAGTATACGAAGTCAGTGCACAGCATCACAGTCTACATCGTCAAAATTATTTTTGAACTATCTGACTGGTTTCCCAAGTTGAGTCCCAGTTCGGGACTTTAATCGGCACGAAGGTGACTCACGATTAACATCTTTAAATGGCTTTGAGGTTAATGAAAAAATTGCGGACCTGCCGTTTCTGAAAAGCAGCGAAGCAGAGAACGAGCGAAGTAGTGGGTTGCAACACTGCTTCATTGCTTCCAGCCTCACACAGACCCACTGCAGAAACAGTGAGTCTGCAATCAACATACAGAAATGATCATTTTCCCAATAAACACCTTCAAAAACAACAGCCGCTCCAACATAATGTGAACTGAAGGACTGACAAAGTAATTGTTAAGATAAAAGGCTATTGATGTTGGTGGATCAAAACCATTCCTTATCGGACTTCCGGTGCAGCGACTCATGGAGTAGGACGCGTTTTTCTGAGCTTCTGCAACTACTTCTACAAAACCAATCTTAGGCACACTTTCCTTCATCTTTTTAATCTTTTTTCCTTTTCTTTTGTTTTTTTGGTGTGTTTGCTTCGCCACCATATCTTCAATTTACCGCCGACCACTTCCCGGTAAAGATCCCTCTAAAACAAGCTAAGCTAAATATACAGCCGTCGCGGCCTTCTCCTCCCGCTCCATGCTCGGCTGGTGGCTCGTGCTCCCCCTCCTGCTCGTTCGAAGCCGCAAGCGGCGGCTCTCTTCCCCATGACTTCAAGGCCGAATTGCTCTCGTCACTCAGCACCGAGATGTCGGTTATTTTTAAATCTGAGCTACAAGCGGCCCTGACTCAAAATTTATCAAGCATCAAGGATGAGCTCCAGGCTGTGAAGTCCGAGCTATCTGCTACCATTACAAGCATCCAGTCTGATGTCCGCGCTCTGAAGGGCACTGTGAAATGGAAACGTCACTCTCCTCCTGCACTGACGACATCTCTATGCTACAAGCTAAGGTGGATTACCTGTCAACGGAACTGACAAGACTGGACACTAAATGCGAGGACTTGGAGGCAAGATCTCAGCGCAACAATATACGTTTAGTGGGAATCCCTGAGGATTTTTTCACCTCTTCTATCGATACGGCCGTCTCCTCTCTGCTAAAGGAGGCATTCCAGCTTCAGAAAGAGCCCCTCATTGACCGCGCTCACCGCACTTTCCAGCCGAAGCCGGGATCCGGAGGGCGCCCCCGCCCCATCTTTGCTCATCTGCATTATCATATGGACTGTGTGGACATACTGTGCAGAGCCAGGGCCCAGCAACGGATCAAGATAGGCGACATACAATGGTGCAGTGAGAGAGTTTAAATCACCAGAAGAGGCCACCGCATTCATCAGGTCACTAGGCATGAAAGAAAACTGAGAAAATATGCACAACACTGAAGTGGTGACTGATAATATTTTGCCGATTCATACATGGTCGTTTTCATGCCTTTGCAGGTTACGCTTTGCTCTTTTTCTTTTTTTTTTCCCCTCTCTCCCCCCCTTTTTTAAAAATTTTATTCATTTTTCTTTCATTATTTATTTATTTATTATTATTATCATTATTTTTTTTTTTTTCTTTTCCTCTTTCTTCTCACTTTTCCATTTTCAGGTTAATTTCAGTTCAATTTGGACTTGCATTAGTTGTGCCTTGTGGTAAATTGTTGCTAGGTTTGTAGGAGCTCAAACCGAAATCTGACTTAACCATTAGTCAAAAAACTAAGTATTTGTCTTAGAGATTCAACTCCTTGTGGAGTTAGCACTGGGTACTCCATCGTTTGGGGATGGGGTCATTGTAGGTGCTGTGGGGGTGGGTTGTTCTATCTTTGAGTGTGTGTGTTTTTTTTTTTGTTTTTTTTTATACTCCTTTCCTTTGGGTGGGTCCACATTCAGTCTATGTCTATGTCCAGGTAAATAATGTCTACCAAAGCTAATACCTATGGTACTGGGTCTTCTGTGAGATTTTTGAGCTGGAATATTAAAGGCATGGGGAGTCCAATTAAGAGATCTAGGATATTTACTCATATGAAACGTCTTAAAGCTGATCTAGTGTTTCTACAAGAAACCCACATGCATATCAAAGACCAGGTCAGACTTAAATGTCCCTGGGTTTCTGAGGTGTTTCACTCGAATTTCAATTCTAAAGCCAGACGGGTCGCTATTTTAATTGGTAAGTCAATTCAGTTCTCAGCTTCTAAGGTTATATCAGACAAAGATGGTAGATACTTGATTATTGTAGGCACACTATTCCATGTCCCCATCCTATTAGTTAATATATATGCCCCCAATTTTGATGATCCACATTTTATGAATAGGCTTTTTGAACGTCTTCCCTCTTTGAATAATAATCTCCTTATATTTGGTTGGGGACATGAATTGTGTAATTGACCCCAATCTAGATCATTCTAACCCACGAACCCTAACCCTATCATTAATGTCAAGATCTCTTTCTGATTTCGTGTCTAAAAATGGTTACATTGATCCTTGGAGATTTTGCAACCCCCAGACCAAGGAATTCTCTTTCTTTTCACAGATGCATCAATCTTTTTCTCAGATTGATTACTATTTTATTGATGCCAAATTAATTCCCAATGTACTTAATGTTAATTACCACCCTGTCGTTATTTCTGATCATGCCCCTCTTTCTTTAGATATTCAGTTTTCCTCACAACCTTGCTACTCAACACCTTGGAGGTTCAATTCATTACTTCTTTCAGATGATGAATTCAATAAATTTATTGCAGCTAAAATTGATGATTTTATTGCTATTAATCAAAATGACAGAACCAATCACATGTTCACTCCTGTGGGAATCATTAAAAGCATACCTACGGGGACAAATAATCTCCTACTCTGCCCATTCTAACAAATCTCGAAAAGCCAAACTACAAGAACTTTCTATCAATATCACTAAAATAGACCAACAACTCGTCACTTGTTCCTCCCCAAATTTACTTAAACAACGTGTTGAGCTACAGACTGAATTTGACCTTATCACCACTAATGATGCAGAGAGGCTTCTCCTACACTCGCGCTCCATATATTATGAACATGGTGATAGGGCAAGCCGGCTTTTAGCTCACCAACTACGACGCCAGACAGCCTCACGTATGATTCCCCAGATAAAGGATTCAGCGGGCACACTGCACAGTGATCCCACCACCATTAATTCTGTTTTTCACTCATTTTACTCCTCTTTATATAAGTCTGAATCTCCACCTAACACTACAGAAATGAACCTATTCCTAGATAGTCTTAATTTCCCAGTGATAAACCCAGTTTCTCTTAAAGAACTTGACTCACCATTGACGATAGAAGAAATAAATTTCGCTATGAGATGCATGCAAAACAACAAGGCTCCTGCCCCAGATGGATTTTCAGTTGAGTTTTTTAAAAAATTTCAGGATAAATTGTCCCCATTATTGCATGCTGTGTATATGGAATCACTTCAATTGGGAACTCTTCCACCCACTTTAAGACAAGCATCCATAAGTCTCCTCTTAAAAAAAGATAAGGATCCGGATCTCTGTAGCTCCTACAGACCTCTGTCATTGATAAATGTGGATGCTAAGATCCTGGCTAAAGTCTTGGCCAATCGCCTGGAAAATATTGTACCATCTATTGTTTCACCTGAGCAAACTGGATTTGTTAAGGGGCGGCAGCTCTTCTTTAATGTTCGTACACTTTTATATATTATCTATTCCAGAACTACTGCAGTAATATCCAAAGTAGTAATCTCAGTCAACGCTGAAAAAGCGTTCGACAGGGTTGAATGGGACTACTTGTTCGCTGTTCTAAAGAAATTTGAGCTGGGTGATGGGTTCATTTCGTGGATCCGTCTCCTTTACACATCTCCACAAGCTAATATTTCCACCAATAATATCCAATCAAATTTTTTCTCTCTTGCCCGTGGCACCAGAAAAGGGTGTCCTTTATCTCCCCTATTGTTCGCAATAGCCATAGAGCCTTTGTCAATCTTTTTGCGCTTGTCCTCCATTTTTACTGGGATTACTCGACTGGGCACAGAGTTTAAGCTATCACTCTATGCCGATGATTTATTGTTATATGTCTCTGATCCCGTTCTATCCATTCCAAAAATTTTATCTGTTTTTCAGAGATTTGGATCATTTTCGGGCTACAAGGTGAATATCTCTAATACTGAATGCTATCCTATTAACGCTTCAGCATTACAACTCAAACAATCCGATATTCCCTTTAAATTGAGCATGTCTGGCTTTAGGTATCTAGGGATCAATGTAACCAGAACATTAAATTCCCTTTTTTCTGCCAACTTCTTGCCTTTAATGTCTAAAGTTAAATCTGATTTCCAAAGATGTGGGAGCTTACCTCTTTCTTTAATTGGAAGAATTAACGCAGTCAAAATTAACATCTTGCCCAAGTGTTTATTTTTATTCCACTGTCTCCCACTTTTTTTGCCTAAACAGTTCTTTAATACAATTGATCAAACTATTTCTCACTTCTTATGGGGTGGAAAGGTACCCAGGATCCGCAAATCCACACTTCAGAGATGTAAATTCAATGGCGGATTGTCTCTTCCAAATTTCCAATTATATTATTGGGCTGCACATATTCACAAGACCTCATTTTGGTTCAGATCAATAGATTTGCCATGGTGCAATTTATAGGCACAGTCTTATGAGTCATCCTCCCTTATTGCTTTGCTTACCTCTTCTATTCCATCCAATCTCTTTGGCTTTACAAATAACCAAGTGGTTCATTCCACACTCAAAATTTGGTATCAATTTAGGAGGCATTTCAAATTCAAGTCTACCTCTACTTTAACTCCTCTATTAAGGAATCATTTATTTCAACCTGCGATTACAGATTCAACCTTTTTTGCTTGGCATAACAAAGGATTGGAACGTTTTAAAGATCTTTACAAGGATGGTATTTTTCGCAGTTTCTCAGATCTGTCAGAATTTAATCTTCCACCATCTCATCTTTTTCGTTATTTTCAAATTAGACAATGTGCTAAGGACTTGTTTCCAGATTTTCCCTCAATACCACCAAGTCTACACTGGGAAGATCTTCTAAGCCATGACCCACTTCAGAAGTCACTCATATCTAAAGTTTATAATCAGATTTTGTCCTTTGATTGCACACCAGTCACCAAAGTCAAGGCTGCCTGGGAACAAAAACTGGGCTTGAATTTGGAAGATAACTGGTGGGACATTGCTCTTAAAAAAATTTATACAAGCTCAGCTTGTGCTCGTCTCACCATCATACAGTTTAAAGTACTGTTGAGAGTCCATTATTCCAAAGCTCGACTCTCACAAATCTATTCCACTGTCACTGACAGTTGCGACAAAGGTCAAGCTCCATTTTGCAATTTAACTCATATGTTTTACTCCTGTTCCTTGCTGTCTCGCTTCTGGCAGAACTACTTTGATACCATGTCAAAAATATTTTCAAAGACCATAAAAATATCACCCCATGTCGCCATATTCGGGCTCCCAGAAAACCATACCAGGTTTACCTCTAACCAATTAGATATTTTAGCTTTCACTTCTCTATTGGCAAGACGGCATCTTCTTCTTCACTGGAAGTCAACTAAAGCGCCCTCTAGTGCTCAGTGGCTCAATGACACCATGTCTTTTTTAAAGCTGGAGATATTCAGTGAAAGGTAACTGACACATTTTGTAACAAATGGCTTCCCTTTTTAACATTCTTTCACTCTCTCAACTCTCTCTCATGATTGATGGACCCCCTCTCCTCCTCTCCCTCCCTGTTAAAAATATTTTTAGT
This sequence comes from Thalassophryne amazonica, assembly GCF_902500255.1. Taxonomy (NCBI): domain Eukaryota; kingdom Metazoa; phylum Chordata; class Actinopteri; order Batrachoidiformes; family Batrachoididae; genus Thalassophryne; species Thalassophryne amazonica. Next base: position 61,471,393 of record NC_047112.1, on the reverse strand, counting down.
ATTCTCATAATTTCTTGATTATTATTATTTTTATTTTATTTTTTTATTTATTTATTTATTTTTACTTCACTTGTTTTGCCTTTTCATGTTCCGGTTCCTGTTCAAACAGAAAACCTTAGGAGGCAGATTATCATATGCATTATTTTTCATTCAATGTGATGCACAGTATTTCTACTATACTGATTGTGCTTACTGACAGCTGCATTGCAGATGTGATCTGATCATTATAATTTTGACATCAGTTCCTGTGCCTTACCTCCTAATAAAAAAAAAAATATATATATATATATATATATATATATATATATATATATATATATATATATATATATATATATATATAAACATTCCTTAGCGATTCTTAACAGGAACTGGTTTTTGATATTCAACCTTATTCTGAAAGTGTAGGTGACTGCTGCGCGCCACTAAAAACCCAGGAACTTCCGGGCAAGTCCCTACATTGAAGAAGGAGGAAGTGACATCAGCACCAGAACCATTATCTTAATAGTTCCATTAATCTATGGATTAATTTATGGATTTTTACAGGCTACTGACAGCCCCGTTTCCACCGAGTGGTTCAGGTCGGTGCTTCATAGTGTTTTCGTTGTCAGAATGGTTCATTCTCACCGGTAGAATCCTTCTGATTGGCAGGTGGAACACTTATATTGACCAGCGTGCCTGCGAGACTTTCAACTTTAACAAAGCGGCCTACTGTGGAACAAGAGGAGGCTCTGTTAAGAGCAAAGACTCGACAAATAACGGATTACAGCCGGCCACTGTAACCTGGCACCAAACTACCCTGTGCCAAATGGACTTTTCTTCAGCCAGGACATAAGGAATTAAATTATTTACAGACGTTGTTTTGTAAAGGTGGATACGTTTTCATCAGACTGAAGATGATCTCACTGAAACGGACAGGTAAGACTATATTATTTACTCCTTGTGTGAATGGGTTTAATATTTAATAATAATATATTATGCTATGAATGTACAGTACACTAACTGTATTCAAGAAGAAACACACTTTATTTTAAAAATAGCTAATATTTTCAGCCCCTCATGTAATTTTTCAGATTTGAAATGTATGTACCTGTTTCTAATAAATAAATAAATAAAAAAATCCACACTTCCTCATCACTTTTTTTCTGATGTCACAGATAGCAAAACTATTTTTTTAATCAGCTGACTATGACCAAAGAGCTGGCAAAAAACAAACAAAAAACAGTTTATCACTTCCACCAGCATGCCGAAATCTCCTGCAATATGAATTTATTTCTAATATAATCACCATTCTGGGTTCTGAATTCTGCCAATATCATCACTGTTGTCAGACTGAAGGTTTTCCTCCAAGGTTCCATCTCCCTCACTGTGGTCTAAATAAGGCTCAAAACCATAAGGTTGTGTCCCCACAGCTTCTTTAGAAACACTTTCAGAGTGGACTTAAAAAAAAAAGCTCCACACTAGAAAAAAATTGTCAGAAAATCAGCTTGACCTCCGCTGTGTTTGCAACTGATTTGGGCTTGAATCAGCAGTTCCCATTCTCGTGATGACGTAGCAACAATATGGCTGTGGCTGAGGGCTGAAATAGAGCGCAGGCTTCAGACAGCTGTTTATCCTTCACCTGCGCACTCATCGACTTTTATTGTTCAAGATTTTTTAAAAATCAATATTTCTCATTTTTAGTGATTATTTGTGCACATTTTTGGGGCCACCTACACTTTAAGTCTAAGTTCAAGTTGGTAATTCTATATTTTGCATAGAAATGCACAGTCGCACGGTTAAGCACAAATTTGTGTGTGTACGAACAGTTTATAAATGTGGCCCATGAGCAAGATTGGAGTTCCTTGATCCATTACATCAATGTTAAAAGTGTTCATCATTACATGTTTGTTTAATTCGGAAGCTTAGAAGAAGACAGCATTTACTGTTTTGGAGTTACTGTGGTAATCCGGAGGGAACTCAACTAGCGATCTGTTCATTTACTACAATTCTCAGGACACACATCTAGGCTTTTCCAAAGCTTAGGAATAACAAAACAAAACCATTACCCTTTGTCGGAGTGCATCTGCGCAGAGGCCAACTTCAACAGTGTGATTCTGCAAACTCTCAGAACTGCTGAATGTCTCTTTGATAGCTCCCAGACACAGTTTATTTGTGACACACAATCTTAGTGTTGTTTTTCAATCCATGTTGATATAACAACCAAACTGACATTTTTGTTATGCAAAAATCTGGAGCCGATTCCAGTAGTTATAGGGCGTGAGGTGGGGTCCACCCTGGACAGTCTGTTACAGAGCCAACAAATAGATAAACACATTCATACACACACGCACACCTACGGTCAGTTTTGACTCACCAGTTCACCTAACATGTATATCTTTGGATGTGGGTGGGAATCCACACAGACACAGGGAGAGCATGAAAACTCCACACAGAAAGGGGTGGGAAGAGATCCCACAACCTTCTTGCTGTGAGGCACCAGTGCTAAAGTTATGTAAAAATAATTTTCAAAAGACAAAACTAAATAAATAAATAAATAAATAAAAGGAACCAGCAGCTTGGTGGTCTTCCAAATATCACTAAGGGGTGTGTGAGCCACTCATGCTGTTGATGTAATGCAAATATTCTATTCTGTGTCAGGTAGAAAAGGTTCCACACACACAGTTACCACATCCACTAAGGAATACTGACAGGATAAAAGCTGGTCATTGTCCTCTCATCTGAAGCTGGATTCTCTTCAATAATACATGACTCGGCTCTCTTCTCTCTCCATTCTTGTCCTGCCAAACACCTTCAGACATCTCTTTCTGTCCCCCGCCCTTATTTGTCATGCATGAAATCTTTCAGTGGTGCTAACCAATGGAGGAGCCAGATGGGGATCCGTCCAATTCATCATGAGAAATGATCAGTTTAAAATAGGAACAAAAGCAGCAGGCTTGCTGGAATTCAGATTTTTTTTTTTTTTTTGACTCCATGAATAGGTGGTTGGAAACCTAATCTGACCAGGATGTGACCTGAATATTTTCTCCATTCTTATTAAAGGCCATGTCAGGACCTTCTCTAGGTCAGCCATTCTCAAACTTCCTTACCGCAATTTTGATACAGACAGATTCATTATTTTTCCTCTCATATATATACATATATATAAACTGAGTACTCAGGTGAATTATGTCAGTTGGACACTGTAATAATAGATATTACCTATATCTGCTTATAGATATACAATAGTAAATAATACACATTGTGACTTTTTTTTTTTTTAATGGCCTGATTTCCTCAATTTTGAAAATGTGATGGATTGAGGCCAAATACTGGCAATGGGAGACCACCCTTATTCATGTTTCTTATTATAGACTTTAATGTTATGTACATGTATTTTTTAAAATTATGAATAACTCAAAACGTGTGATGTCACATTCTGCAAAAAAACAAACAAAACAGCCACATAATGTAAATGCAGTTGACTGACGTGGGCATAGTTACACAAGTAGCCAAAAGGCTGAGGTTTTCCAAATGAAAGAAACTGACTAACTTATTTCAAGCAACATGCAACTTCAAACACACCTGCTCCTAATTTCCATTATGCATATGATAAGGGCATGGGCTGGGTGTCTGCCTGGGTAGTTGCCATACAGCACCCAAGGCAAAGTTGGTTAAATACCCACCCCAAATAAAATTCATTTTTGTTAAATTTGACTAAACACCCACTCAAAGTTAGTTTTGTGACCCCAGCACATCGTAAAAAGCAAAAAATAATATGTTTTCAATATGTTTTTCTTGTCTCTTCTGTGTCTAACCTGTGACAGTTTCAAGTGTGTGCTGGTAGTAGTCATATGAGAATGATGTCAATTTGAATGTTTGCGGTCAGAGTTGCAGCAACAGGCACACACTGTGACAGATTGAGTAAACTGATTACAACAGATTTAACTGATTTGTTCAAAAATCGTCTAATGCGTCAGTTTTTGGTGGATTGATGGAATGAGTGGACAAACACTGACTGCTGGTGTGCAGTCCTTCTGGACGCAAACAGAAAATTTAAAAATGGCCGCGCCTCACATCACCTCCTGCAGTCTGCCGTTGCAGACGGAATTCTGCTGTGACGGTTTTTCTGCTACCGTCACGAGAAAGCAGATTAATGTTGACTGGACGTTCACTGGCAAGCTACAACCAAGTACAGGACAAAACAAATGTGCAACCATCTGGAAAGTTCTGTCTGATGTCCACTCAAAGCTTTGAGCACCATCACAACTTTCTGATGGACTCGCCAGACATCAGATGACGAGGAACACATTTAATGAATGAGAAAAGGATTTGTACAGGACAAAAATGGACACAAATGGGTGAGCTATTTGCAATTTATTTTTTATTTTTGATGACATAGGACATTTTAGTGAAATGAGCGTTGTGATGAGCATAATACTGGCTCTGCTCATGCATCGGCACTCACCCTCTTCATGCAGAAATTCATGCAAAGGCCCCGGGGACACTCTGACGCGTAAGAACGGCATTATACTGTTTTATGGTAAGGGGAAAATCTGCCTTAATAAAAAACTGTCAGATGACAGAATTTGTTTTTGGGCCAGAGATCCAGTCCCGCCACACTGTGTCAGACCGTTGGCCTGTGAAGGACTTAATTCTCTCATTTGATTTTTATTTTCCAAGACTTGAAGGTCACCACCATCCAAACAATATGTCATTTGGAAAAAAAACTTGCAGCAATGTGTGCTTTCAGAATAATGTCAGACATGCCACTTGCATTCTAGAATTTCACCTTTGGCAGACAAACTATTTCCCAATAGAAGTATTCAGTGTGAGGGACGTTATGAGTTTAGATTTTTTTTTTGCAGAGATGCTGCCTTCAGAAAACATGCTGCATACCCATTTAATCAATGAAGAGCTTTAAGCAGATAAAATAACTGCAAACACTTGTGTGGCGTTTTAGCTGTGTGTCACCTGTGGGGCAGCGATGCTGAGCCCAGGGTTGGACAGTTCGAACCTCTCCTGGGATTTCTCCCTGGCCAAACGTGCCGCCTCCTTCACCTCCTTAAACTGATCTGCAAACTGTAGGAGGTGAGATGAGACAGTAGAGGTCAATCACAGTCTTGGCTTTTCAGGTTGTTTTTTTTTTAAAGACAGACATTCCCTAAAATAAGCAGTGCTGCACAAGATTAATAGAGTCAGTGAGTCTGCAAAAACTACTGCAACATCAGCTCTGAAGTTCAGTCAGGTACAGTCGAGGACCAGTGAAGCTCCTGTTTTGGCATATGCTGGCATCTTTTAACATGCAAAATGTAAAGTCAGTGATACACTGACCAGAAAGGTCTTTTTGCTCTATTACAGGAGTTACCAACCCTGTTCCTGGAGATGACCTGCATGTTTTCCAACTCTGACTGCTCCAGCCACTGCTAATGAACTAAGGGATGTTTGCTCGGACAATCAGGAGCTCAGAAACACAAGATTTGATGAAACAGCTGTGGTTGCAGCAGGTACGAGGTCTGTTAGAAAAATATCGGACCTTTTTATTTTTTTCAAAAACCATATGGATTTGAATCATGTGTGATTGCATCAGACAAGCTTGAACCTTCGTGCGCATGTGTGAGTTTTTTCACGCCTGTCGGTTGCGTCATTCGCCTGTGAGCAGGCTTTGTGTGAGCACTGGTCCACCCTCTCGTCGGTTTTTTATTGCGAATAAATGTCTGAACGATTTGGAGCTTTGCTGCATCAATTTTTTTCCAGAAACTGTGAGAGACCTCCAGGTGGACACCGTTCGGAAAATTAATATGGCTTTCAGGGACGATTTTATGGGGATTATACAGATTAAGGAGTGTTACTGCCGCTTTAAGGACGGCCCACAACTGCTGAGAGCGCGGCGCGCTCCCAGCGCCGATCGACATGCTCAGACCCCGCTGAAACAAGCAGATCATTTCCAACGTGAAGGCTTTGTTGATCCGGGACCTTGTCTGACCTTCACAAAAAGGCAGAAGGCGTGGACATCAGCACTTTTTCGGCACATTCCACTGTTACAGGAGTTTTTTTCATGGAAAGAAAAGCGGAGGGACGCGCCACGGAGCCGTTCATTACGCGGGACAAAACCACCTCGTTGTTGGTCTCACAGGACGGCTTTGGGATGGCTTTCAGACGGATTCCGGTTGCTTTTCAGTCATGTGATTATCCGATTGTGATTGTGCATGAGCTGCATGGCGCAAAGCAACGCCGTGATGAAGCCTCACAGGACAGGATTCCTCCGCTCCTCTTTCCATGACAAAAACTCCTGTAACAGTGGAATGTGCCGTACATTTCTAAACTGGACGCTGTCTTGATCCGGTATGTCATCTGACTAGCACAGGAATTGTGAAAAGACGTGGACATCAGCACTTTTTCAGCACATTAAGACAGACGTGCAGAGGAGTTCCGCGCGTCGCGGTGGAACCGCATGGCGCAAAGCAACGCCGTGATGAAGCCTCACAGGACATGTTGGGGCATGTCCAGCTCATGCACAATCACAATCGGATAATCACACGACTGAAAAGCAACCGGAATCCATCTGAAATCCACCTTTAAGCCGTCCTGTGAGACCAACACGGAGGTGGTTTTGTCCCGCGTAATGAACGGCATTGTGGCGCATCCCTCCGCTTTTCTTTCCATGAAAAAAAACTCCTGTAACAGTGGAATGTGCCGAAAAAGTGCTGATGTCCACGCCTTCTGCCTTTTTGTGAAAGTCAGACGAGGTCCCGGATCAACAAAGCCTTCACATTGGAAATGATCTGGTTGTTTGAGCATGTCTCTCAGCAGTTGTGGGCCGTCCTTAAAGCGGCAGTAACACTCCTTAATCTGTATAATCCCCATAAAATCGTCCCTGAAAGCCATATTAATTTTCCGAACGGTGTCCACTTGGAGGTCTCTCACAGTTTCTGGCAAAAAATTGATGCAGCAAAGCTCCAAATCATTCAGACATTTATTCGTAATAAAAATCCAATGAGGGGGTGGACCACGGCTCACACAAAGCCAGCTCACAGGCGAATGACGCAACCGACAGGCGTGAAAAAACTCACGCATGCGCACCAAGGTTCAAGCTTGGCTAATGCAATCACACGTGATTTAAATCCATATGGTTTTTGAAAAAAATAAAAAGGTCCGATACTTTTCTAACAGACCTCGTACACATGGAAAACATGCAGGGCAGGTGATCTCCAGCAGCAGTGTTGGTGACCCGTTAAGTTGTTACCCCCAGGTGGATTCAACTCATTCATATAAATCCTTTATCCTTCATATATAAACAGACAGACAAACATATAAACAAAACGGCATTTTTTGCAGCAGATTTTTCATGATATGTGACTGAACGTGGTGTATTTGTGGCATTCATGGCTTGCCATACGCAAAAGCTGTGATTTGTCATTTTTACATTTTGCCTCCTTCCTCTCCCTTTATATTGTAAAGGTTTTGCAGACAGTCTGCACACTGATTACATTTTGATCATGACTCAAATACATTTGGCAGAAAAGTCCACAAATCTACACAACACAGAGCCGGAAAAAGACACTGAAATGAGCTGCAATTCACGGAGCAAATTCACTGAGCAGGGCGCTCCATCAAAGTACAGCAGAACACATGGAGAGGAGAGCACCTGTCCCTGGGGACAACCGGAACAGTTGCTGACAAAAAGCTTCTCCCTGCAGAGTGATGAGCGTCACTCCTTTTTTCTCTTAATGTAGTTACGTCTGGCAGACTGAGTAGTTTCGCTTTTTCCTGACTGCCCATGACCAAACGAGAACTTCACAAGTATTTTACCTGAACAGAAGACTGTTGTAACAACAAGGAAATGAAAATGACAAATTATTTTAAAAAATGTTTTACTTTACTTCTTTTTTTAAGTAAAGCTGTACTTCCAGTATTTGCCACCAGGTGGTCTTTCATTTATTTTCCCAAAATATGTGAAGCTTGACCCAGTTATCAATGGTAAATATCATTGGAACAGCACCAAAAACCTAGGCCTATAGATATAGACACTGCCACTCTGCATGCTTTCACCAAATTTAAAGCTAATCAGATGAAAAATACTCAAAATTTAAAGTGAACAAACAATCAGACAAACATATAAACAAACAAACCAACAGACAGACCAACTGATTCTTGTCAAAAGACTTTAACAAGACTAATAATAATAATAAAGTCAGACAGGCCTAGCAAGTTTCTTGTGAAGCCTTTTTGCTAATCACATGATTATGGTAGCCACTAGAGGCCACTGCTGCCTCTTTTTTTGTCTTGCTTCTTTTTTCCCCATTTCTCTCAATAACAACAACAAACAAAGACTGCACATGAAAATAGAAAAAGTGGTGCAAGTGTGTGTAACATGTGTCAGTCCTGAATACCTGCTGCAGCTGCTGCTCTGTGGAGAATCCCAGACCGTAAACAGTGTTGGCCCGACTGTCGGCCCACTGGCCAAACTTATGAGAGGTTTTTGTGAAGGTCATGTTGGGGGTGATGGTGCTGTTGATGATGGCCTGAACATGAGAATAATGATAAGAAACAACTGATAATATAAATGGCGTCGAGATTACAGGTAGTGAGACGTTCCTGTGGTAAATAACATCATCCAGTCTTGCCCATCGGCCAAGATGGTGTTGGTACCACTTAAGGGGAATAAATGATACAATATAGCCTCAGTTTACATGGCCTACACAAATGTATGGTGGCCATCCAAGATTGGTAGCTACAGATAGGTAGGAGTTAATGAAGGATTATACAGAGGTCAACATTTAAAAATGCTCCAAACATATAACTTTAAAAAGGAATAATAGGCACCCTCTGTTGTGCTTCGTTATCACATTAGGGGGAAATGTATGTCATATGACCTTGTTTGACCGTTACTTTGGGAACCAAGCACTTAACATGGTGAAAACTATTCCATTTATTAAACCTATAAACTCAACCAAAACGTTCCATCACTTTTTACCAAAACTGGATCAAGTTTAACTTTTAACCACTGTACAAACTGAAAGTGACCTTTGCTACCATTTTTGCCATTGTTATCCCATAACATTCAGTCGTATATACCCCAAGCTATACATTTTTGGAAACCCTGTGATCAGGCAAATAAGTATTTGATTTACTGTCAATTTTGCAGGTTTTCCCACCTACAAATAATGGAGAGGTCTGTAATTTTTATCGTAGGTTCACTTCTGTCAGGTTTTAGCCCTGGACCTGCCCCGAATCTGCTTTTGCCCCCCAGTCTCCGTCCATTTCCCTGTCTTGGTCCTTCTGTTCGGCTCTGAGTGTTTATTTTCTGTTTCTTCCACTTTGGTCTTGGTTTTATGATCTGTTACACTTCAGCCACATTAAGTTCTGTTCTAGTTTAGTCTCAGCTTTTTATTTAGTCATACTGTGTAATCACATTAGGTTTTAAGAATTATCACACGTCAGCCACTTATTGAGTTCTGTTCAGTCTTTGTCTTATTTTCTGGTTATTCAGTCACTCTGTTTTGAGCACATTAGTCCCTCAGGTTTTTCTGTACACTCCTGCCACATGTTGAGTTCTCATCTAGTTTTGATCCAGCCTTTAATTTTCTGTTCTGTTTCTGCCTTTTCATTTGTTGATTCTGTTTCTCACTTTTGGATTTTAGGAATTTAACATTTGTTCTGTCACAGTCCTCTCCTTGCTGCTTTTGTCTGACACGCCCACCTGTCACTCCACTCCTGTCTCACTCAGCCACGCCTTCTTTCCTGCACCTGCTTCTCATCACGCCCTGATTATCCCTTGCTTTTAAACCCCTTGTCTTCCACCACTCACTGCTAGTTCGTTGTGCATATTGCCTCGTTCCAAGCCTCTCGTGTTTTCTGCCATAGTCTGTTTTTCTTGCCGTGTATGACCTTCACCTGTTTTGACCTTGCTTTTTGCCTGAGCCTGTTAACCTGCTTATCTGTGCCTGAACCCTGCTTGTTTGTTGGACTCCGTTTTTGCCTCCTCTGATACACCTGTTTGCCCATGCTGGAACTCTGCTCGTTACTGACCACGCCACCGCCTCACGACTGTCTGTACCTCCGCCTGCCTGCTTGTGACCCTGTGTATCGACCAGAACCTGTTTTTGAATTAAACCTTTTTCTAAATCCCTCCTCTGAGCCTTGAGTCTGCATTTGTGTCCACCTGCCTGTCGTGCCACGTCCTCACAGTTCCTGACAACTTCAACTGTGAGAGACAGACTCTAAAAACAAACAAACAAAAAATCCAGAAAATCACATTGTATGATTTTTAAATAATTAATTTGCATTTTATTGCATGAAATAAGTATTTGATCCCCAACCAACCAGCAAGAACTCTGTCTCTCACAGACATGTTATTTTTTCTGTAAGAAGCCCTCCTATTCTGCACTCTTTACCTGTATTAATTGCACCTGTTTGAATTTGTTACCTGTATAAAAGACACCTGTCCACACAATCAATCACACTCCAACCTGTCCACCATGGCCAAGACCAAAGAGCTGTCTAAGGACATCAAGGACAAAACTGTAGACCTGCACAAGGCTGGGATGGACTACAGGACAACAGGCAAGCAGCTTGGTGAGAAGACAACAACTGTTATGATTATTTCTTAGAAAAAGCTTATGATAGGGTGCCAAGAGAAGAGCTGTGGTATTGTATGAGGAAGTCTGGAGTGGCAGAGAATCAATCAATCAATTTCAATCAATTCAATCAATTTTATTTATATAGCGCCAAATCACAACAAACAGTTGCCCCAAGGCGCTTTATATTGTAAGGCAAGGCCATACAATTTACGGAAAAACCCCAACGGTCAAAACGACCCCCTGTGAGCAAGCACTTGGCAACAGTGGGAAGGAAAAACTCCCTTTTAACAGAAAGAAACCTCCAGCAGAACCAGGCTCAGGGAGGGGCAGTCTTCTGCTGGGACTGGTTGGGGCTGAGGGAGAGAACCAGGAAAAAGACATGCTGTGGAGGGGATATAAGTAAGTATAAGTAAGAAGAAGAATTTTAAATTCTATTCTAGAATTAACAGGAAGCCAATGAAGAGAGGCCAATATGGGTGAGAATATGCTCTCTCCTTCTAGTCCCCGTCAGTACTCTAGCTGCAGCATTTTGAATTAACTGAAGGCTTTTCAGGGAACTTTTAGGACAACCTGATAATAATGAATTACAATAGTCCAGCCTAGAGGAAATAAATGCATGAATTAGTTTTTCAGCATCACTCTGAGACAAGACCTTTCTAATTTTAGAGATATTGCGCAAATGCAAAAAAGCAGTCCTACATATTTGTTTAATATGCGCATTGAATGACATATCCTGATCAAAAATGACTCCAAGATTTCTCACAGTATTACTAGAGGTCAGGGTAATGCCATCCAGAGTAAGGATCTGGTTAGACACCATGTTTCTAAGATTTGTGGGGCCAAGTACAATAACTTCAGTTTTATTTGAGTTTAAAAGCAGGAAATTAGAGGTCATCCATGTCTTTATGTCTGTAAGACAATCCTGCAGTTTAGCTAATTGGTGTGTGTCCTCTGGCTTCATGGATAGATAAAGCTGGGTATCATCTGTGTAACAATGAAAATTTAAGCAATGCCGTCTAATAATACTGCCTAAGGGAAACATGTATGTTCAACAGTGACCATCTGGATGATCCAGAGGAGGCATGGTAGAAGGTCATGTGGTCAGATGAGACCAAAATAGAGCTTTTTGGAATCAACTCCACTTGCCATGTTTAGAGGATGAGAACAACCCCAAGAAAACCATCCCAACCGTGAACCATGGGGTGGAAACATCATACTCTGGGGGTGCTCTTCTGCAAAGGGGACCGGATGACTGCACTGTATTGAAGGGAAGATGGATGGGGTCATGTATTGCGAGATTTTGTCAAACAACCTCCTTCCCTCAGTAAGCGCATTGAAGATGGGGCGTGGCTGGGTCTTCCAGCATGACAATGACCCCAAACACACATCCAGGGCAACTAAGGAGGGGCTCCATAAGAAGCATTGCAAGGTCCTGGAGTAACCTAATCAATCTCCAGACCTGAACTCAATAGAAAATCTTTGGAGGGAGCTGAAACTCCAAATCTGAAGGATCTGGAGAAGATCTGTATGGAGGAGTGGACCAAAATCCCTGCTGCAGTGTGTGAAAACTTGGGTCAAGAACTACAGGAAACGTCTGACCTCTGTAATGACAGACAAATGTTTCTGTACCAATTGTTAACGTCTGTTTTTCTATTGTTATCAAATACTTATTTCATGCAATAAAATGCAACTTAATTATTTAAAAATCATACAATGTGATTTTTGTTGTTGTTGTTTGTAGGTACTGTCTCTCACAATTGAAGTGTACCTACGATAAAAAATACAGACCTCTCCATTCTTGGTGGAAAAATCTGCAAAATTGACAGTGGATGAAATACTTATTTCCCCCACTGTATGGTATACTTTGTGAGTGAAGCATTTTTAAATGTCAACCCTTCAGTAATCCTTTATTGACCCCTACCTGATTACAGCTGAAACCCTGGGATAGCTATCATACCTTCTTTTGTAGGCCCACGGCACACTGACACTGGATTTTAAGTGTTGTTTAGTGCCGTTAAGTGGTACCAATTAGGTCAAAATTGACTAACAGAGGAAAAAAAAAGAGTGCAAACAGGGAATACAAATAACAGAAGAGGTTCTGTTAAAATTGAAAAGAAATAAAGTATTAAAAAAGTCTTTTGTGCCCCAATGCAAAGAGATATTTACAGAGAAAGACTGTAAATATTTATCAATCTTTTGTTATTTAAAAAAGGTCATTTTCTAGTAGAGAGAATTCAGAACAAGAAAGAACATGAATAATTCATCTCACCTTTAAATGGTAAATACCTGCCATCTTTTGTTACTTTTAACACAATTCATCCAAGGAGATTATTAGCAATAATATAGACTTCACTTTGCCAATGTGCCGCTGCTGGCATAACACACATCTGATACAATCACAAATAGATGAAAACAAAGTTACTGAAGGTGAGACAAGACACAAACTCCTGTTAGGGTGCGTTTTTAACATCTTTTGCTTTTAATATAAACCATCAATATCGGGGGTGGGGTGGGGTGGGGGGGGTACTGTGTACACCAAGGAAATGTTTCCTATAGTCTTTGCGTCTAGCACAGTCCCTCATGCAGATTATTGGACTGGGTATATACTGTAGTCTTGATTCTGGTGTCAGATTTCCCAAAATATAAATGTTTTCCCATTTGCAACTGTGATTATTATCTTTGCAGAGAAGCGTAAAGAGGCTCAGTGTGATATCTTCAAAATGTCACGAGCAATTTCAATTAAACTATGTGGATAAAATACATGCCACCCGTGGGATTCAAACCTGCAACTTACAAAAGCTCTGATTAACAGAAGGAAACTTTACCACTGCAGTACCATTGCTGTCATATAATATGAGGGCAAAATGCCTAAAATCAACAAGGAGATAAACGTATTAAAAAAAAAAGAAATTAGATGATGTAGACGTCTTTAATTATGGTGAAAAAAGCACTGTAATAATTGACAAAATGCGGGGGCGTCCCGTGGGGTTATTTCCTGCATGGCATGATATTCATCAGCGATACAGTGTGCTGGTGCAGTGGTGTGTTTTCATTTATTTCCACGCAACAGCATGCCGACGTCCATGTTTCATGCTGTAGTTATGCAACTTAATATCCTACAAGCCAGTACAGGTGTTCCTGAGCTGTAACTTGCGTGCACAGATATCTGACCAGCTGCACATCGCGGGGGACACCCCCACCTCTGTCAGCAGACCTCGCAGCTCACAGAACAAAAAGGCTCACTCTCTGTTGCTTTTTTATGTGATTTTAATTTAATGTATGTATTATTATGTGTTTGTCCTGTATCTGTCTGATGTATGTGTTTTTAATTTGACACCTTGTGAGCACGGTCACGTCCAGCTCACAGTCTGCAGTCAGCTGACAGGTGCTGTGTGTCCACAGCAAAGCATATGACCAAAGCGACTGGACTCCGGGACCTTCAGCCACAGCTGACAATGTTGGATTCATGGTGTGTGTGTGTGTGTGTGTGTGTGTCTGTGTGTGTTGTTGGGGGGGGTGATGACGACACACTCCACACGTCTGTCATTTCTTTGTGTGTGTGTGTGTGGGGGGGGGGGGGGGGCACAGTTACACCCATGTGTAAGTGACGCTGCACTCGTGTTGCACTTTGACACTTTCACAGACAGCTCAAAAGTGATCGTCTGCTCACTGTTTTCGTGTTGACAGTGCGAATGGCATCACATTTTCTAAGTGCCTGGCGAGCGGTGTTGGATGTTCCTGTGTGTCACCTGGAATTTGGCCGACACATGCAGAGAGAGGGTTCGAATGAGCACATGCAGGGCATTCACTGTCTTTCGGCCGCTTGTGTGTGCGAATGTTGGGACAGGTGTACGAAGCATTTTTTGAAGCGGCTCTGATTTTTCACAAGTGCCATGCAATTCCTCCTTCATGCGTCAGTCAGCTTCAATCATGCTATGTGTGAAGGGGCTCTTAGTGTGGGTGAGTACTTGCACTTAGATATTACACTGTGTATATGCTAGAATCCCACCTTAGTACCGCCAGCACTAATGACGCGGTAGACATTGCGGTTGGCATCGTAGAAGAAGGACACAGTAACAGCGTTTTTGCTGGCTGGCAACCAGTTGCGTTTGGTTGCTGGGTCGATCTGGAAGACATGAGCTCTGGCGCTGAAGATGGGCTGCTCCCTGTATAACACAACAACACAAAAACAAAAGACACACAGTCACTCTCACTGCTATTTTAGTGTTTTGTTTATTTACAAAACAGCATATTTTTCTAATGATTACACAGTTATTGCTTCAATTTCAGGATCTCTAAATTGAGCTGAAATAATTCTTCCACTTAAAAATGCTTGAGACAGAAATGCATTGATGTGAAATATTCTCATAATAGTAACTAGAGCACCGCCCTCATAGAGCACAAGCCTCTGCCAACAGTAGTTTCCAATTCCACAAATTTTTACCTTGGAAAAATTTTTTTTGCAAGATGTGCGTTCATGTTTCGGGAGATATTTTTTCAGTATTCACTGGCATACTGGGGTGCTCCTCTACAGCATGGCAAAAATGAAAATGTGTCTTTCTTAAGGTGCTTCCTGAGAAAACTGCTCATCTTGATGAGAAAATGATTTTTGCAAAATTTTATTTTGATACGACTATTCTAACCACTGCCGCAGGCAAGGTGGATATTCCAATGGTTGATCACATTAGCACAAGCCAGCAACAGTAATGTACGTGTTCACAAATTAAATAGAAACTGAAACAACAATCCTTTCTCCTTTAACTAACCATACAGGAGAGATAAAAAAAGTATTACATGTCACTGTCCACCTAAATGGTGAAAACAAACCATCATGGGGAGTGGCATTTGGTTCCGATTTTCTTTGCCATCGGGAGCTGACATCGATGCCACTCAACAACTTGCAGCAGGTATTAGTGCTGCTGTTCATCCTTCATTAGGATCTGATTGTAATCCTGCATAAGTGCAACTCCTCACTCAGCAAAATCATTCACAGCAGCAATGTTATCCAGGACCTGCTGTGATGACTGGAATGACCCCTCAGACTCCACTCTGAGGGGTCCTTGATGAGAAGGTCCATGTAGACATTGAATGCCTTAAAAATGCGATGTGAGGCAAATGTAACAAAATCTGCCACTAATGAACTAATGTATCCAGTCCATAACTCAAAATGTCACTTGCACGTCACAAAAAACAGGGGCTGAGCAGCAGTGGTTAGTATTTTTCAAATCTCATGAAACTTCACCCACTTTATCTTTACCTCTAAAGGAACCAAAAAAAGGAAGAAGATTGTTTTTCAGGACCACCCTGCTATTCATATTTTGCATTTCATGGTTTGCAGATAAGTCACATTTGGGAGCTGATTCACGTTTGTGGGGTTAATAACTTCCATCCAGTTTTGGTGGTGTAGGTAAATCCATAACATAAAAAGGAGAGTGACTGTGGTACTTTTGACTGAGATATAATGCAAAATGTACACTAAATGGGCTTTTCAATATTAAATTCAAATGTCCACAAAATCCACAATCTGGATCAGATCCAAATCAAACTTTGTCAGGTGATAGTGTCAGTCTGCACCTCACTTTCAAATGTGAGAGTGACTGGGATACGTTTGATTAAGATATAATGTAAAATATACATTAAATGGGTTTTCAGTGTTAAATGTAAATGGCCATAAAATCTGTAATCTGGATCAGATCCAGATCAAACTTGTCAGTCGATAAAGGACACCATCCTACATAACACTCTCAATTGATAATATCAGAAGATTGAAGAATCAAGGAAAAATAAAGAAAAAAAAAAAAAACAAAAAAAAAAAGAAAGAACTGAAGGGTTAAAAAATACAATGTTTGAAAATTTTAATTTGCGAACTTGAAGGCACTCAAATGGGCTATATCTACTGATTTTTGTGATGTCAGGCGCATTACATCACATTCATGATCTACAGGCCATATTGGGACCCCCCCCCCTTTACTATTCATTAGACTTTATATAACAGCTGAGTGGATCCTTGTCATTTGATTGGTGCTTTGTATGTCATGTGACGTGGATTATTTGTCTCATTTGTGTTGCATTGCATTTACCATGCAAATTTGGTTCCATATGTTTTGTACCATTGCACACTGCGACCACCATTCACTTACACCACGCACGCGCACACTAGTGGGGCTGCTGTTTCGCTAAACATGGCAGAGTTTGTTTTGCTGATGGACAACAATTTTAAGGAGCTAATTCTTCTAACAAAAAAAAAAAAAAATCAAATCCACTCCGTCATAAACTGTCTGAAGACATGAAGAGCTGTTAGGATGAAGATGATGAAGTTAAGATGAAAAGCTGGACAAAGTTCTGACTGCATCATGGACTACATTGTCAGGATTGTTTGCAATGGTACAAAATGTATGGAGCCAATTTGCATGGTACATGGAATGAATTTGCACGCTAAATGCAATGCAACACAAATGGGATGAATAATCCATGTCCAGGGCTGTGAAATGAAAATTGTGAAATCCGAGGAAAATCTGCGGGGGGGGGGGGGGGGGGTACAGCTCCCCAGGAGTCGGTGTCTAGGGCCCTGTGGGGCCCCAGAATTAAATTTTTATCTAATGATACTTTTTCAGCATCTCCTGGAAGAACAAATCTAAAAAATAGTGGATATTTAAATGATCCTACATTCAAACTTTTATTTGACATGTCAATGATGTTGAAATAACAGAATATGACATGGAAGTAGGACCTGGAATGATTTTCCTTTTAATTGTAAACCAAATTGTGCATTAACTCAGAACAATTAAACTACATGAAATTCATGAAGACTGAAAAGAATAGAAAAAAAAAAGCTTGTAGAATATTTGGAAAATCATGGTAAAATATCAATAACATACCTTAGTAAAAAGTCACTTATATTCGTGTGTAAATTCATGCAGCCTAAATCCATTCAAAGCCACAATGTCTTTTTTTACAATGAAAATCTAGATTAGTGAAAACAGTCACATAATCTTGTCTAACATCCTGTTTGAACAGCAGAATGTTTATTTTCCAGGGAGAGAAAAATTCTTACTGTGTTTTCCTGAGAGGGCACACTTCACTTTTCCCGTTTCTTTTATCTTTCAGGTGTGTTGATGAAGCCAGCAACGATTCCACGGATTCTTGTCCTTATAAGACTTTTTCAAACAATCTTTCTCGCCATCTTCTCTCTGTGCAACGTCGGTCCGTGACACAGACATGCTACACAAATCTTCTTTTAAAAACTTGAAAGCTCTAAAAGTTTGGGATATCCACATGCTAAGTTTAGCTTAAGCGTCGCTGCACAGCGTCGAGTGGCATTTTTCCTCCGCGAAAGTCAGTGGATCCGAGGAAACTGATTTGTATCTGTAACACAGATCAGTGTCCGCGGACTTATAAAACTTACACGATGTCGTAAAAAAAGAGCGCTTTGCGATAAGCATTTTAAAAACTCAGTGATGTTCATGATTAAAGAGTACATCACTAACACCTCACCCCCCCTCCCCATGATGAAATCCACGGAATTCTGCGGATCTGCGGAGTTTTCACAGCCCTGCATGTCATGTGACATACAAAGCACCAATCAAATGACAAGGATCCACTCAGCAGTTATATAAAAAACAACTAATGAATGCTTTTCATTCTTTCACCTCATGAAATATTTGTACCATTGAACTCATAAACATTCCTTATTTGTATACTATATATAACTGCAACTGAACTGGGATCCAGATCGAATTTAATTATTATTATGCTGCATGAGGACCAACAATCAAGTCTTCCTTGACCTAGGCCTCCACCAAATGAATTCTGTTCAAAACTAAGTTATACTGCTGACAAATAAACATGTCAGTGAAAGCAGACTTCTTGATGGCAATGACAGAAAAAACCACGCACATATATATTGTGGACCTTTTTCAAGGGAACCTTAGTGGTTTTCCTGTCTCATTAAGGAATTATACATACAATATGACTTGTTACAAGCTTGCTTATCAAACCTAAACCCAATATAGGCTGCTCTGTATCCGCAACTCTGTAGCCACGCAATGCCCTCTGCGTCATTGTGAAGCCGCTGTGAGGCCCTCTCTGTGGCCTGACGTGCACCTCCCAAAAACTGTAACTACATGTTGAAACGATAGAGACTGCACGGGCTGTGACTGGTCCACTAAACTACATCTTTTCCATAATATCACTTTTTCAGTTTCACTCCACTCGTCTCACCCCCATATTTAAAAGTGTTTGCAGTGCAACCAGCAATTACATTTTGAGTATCGAACAAATAGAGGAACATTTGGTGGAGGAAATCCAAAAATATAGCCACCTTTACAACACAAACATACGAGGTCTGTTAGAAAACTAGCCGACCTTTTTATTTTTTTAAAAAACTATATGGGTTTGAAACATGTGCACTTGCATCAGCCAAGCTTGAACCTTCGTGCGCATGCGTGAGTTTTTTCACGCCTGTCGGTTGCGTCATTCGCCTGTGGGCAGGCTTTGAGTGAGCACTGGTCCAGCCCCCTTGTCGGATTTTCATTGTCAGGAAAATGGCTGAGCGATTGGAGCAGCGCTGAATCAAATTTTTCCAGAAACTGTGAGAGACAGCCAGGTGGAAACCATTCGGAAGATTCAGATGGCTTTTGGTGAAGATACTCGGCGTCACACAGATTAAGGATCATTACAACCGGATTAAAGACGGCCCACAGCGGCGCAGGGCGCACCGCGCTCCGAGCGGCCATCAACAGGCTGAAACGACCAGATCATTTCCAAAGTGAAGGCTGTGTTGATCCGGGATGTCGTCTGACTACCAGAAATTGTGGAAGAGGTGTACATCAGCACTTTTGCAGCACATTCCACTGTTACAGGAGATTTTGCAATGAAAGACGTGCGGAGGAATTCGCGCGTCGGCACGGAGCCGCAATGGCGCACAACAAAAAACACGTCCGTGTTGGAAACCATTCGGAAGATTCAGATGGCTTTCGGTGGCTTTTCAGTCGAGTGAGTATCCAAGAAATTGTGTAACAGCTGGGCATGCCACAACATGTCCTGTGAGACTTCCAACACGGACGTGTTTTTTGTTGTGCGCCATTGCGGCTCCGTGCCGACGCGCGAATTCCTCCGCACGTCTTTCATTGCAAAATCTCCTGTAACAGTGGAATGTGCCGCAAAAGTGCTGATGTACACCTCTTCCACAATTTCTCTGGTACTCAGACGACGACCCGGATCAACACAGCCTTCACTTTGGAAATGATCTGGTCGTTTCAGCCTGTCGATGGCCGCTCGGAGCGCGACGCGCCCTGCGCCGCTGTGGGCCGTCTTTAATCCAGTTGTAATGATCCTTAATCTGTGTGACGCCGAGTATCTTCACCGAAAGCCATCTGAATCTTCCGAATGGTTTCCACCAGGCTGTCTCTCACAGTTTCTGGAAAAATTAGATTCAGCGCTGCTCCAATCGCTCAGCCATTTTCCTGACAATGAAAATCCGATGAGGGGGCTGGACCAGTGCTCATTCAAAGCCTGCCCACAGGCGAATGACGCAACCGACAGGTGTGAAAAAACTCACGCATGTGCACGAAGGTTCAAGCTTGGCTGATGCAAGCTCACATGATTCAAATCCATATAGTTTTTTAAAAAAAATAAAAAAGTCGGATAGTTTTCTAACAGACCTCGTAGACGTCCTGGGATTAGAGATGGGTAAAGAAAACTGGTTCCTTTTAAAAATTGTTAAGAAATCATTCGATCCACTGACATCAACTGCCTTTTTGTTTAACGATTCCCTTATCGGTGCTTCAGTTCACATTACTCCGGAGCAGCTTCTGCAGTGGGTCTGCTTGAAGCAATGAAGCAGCGCTGTGACCTGCTGCTTCGCTGGTTCTCTGCTTCGCTGCTTTTCAGAAGTGGCAGGTTCGCAATTTCTTCATTAACCCCTCTCAAAGCCATTTAAAGATGTTAATCGTGAGTCACCTTTGTGCGGATTAAAGTCGCTAAATGGGACTATTGTCTTGTTGCAGGCAAGAAATGAGAATCGTCCTCCATTCCTGTTTTATGGGACTAAGTGCACAGCTCCAAATGCTGCACGGCATTTCGGTCAGAATTAATAACTTCAAAGCGAATCGCCATTTTAAATCAAATGACACCTCTTTCCAAACGTTGTTATACAGACAACAAAGTACAACCACCCAAAAATAACCTTTTTTTTTCTCCAAAAATGAGACGTCGTCCGGGTTTTATGAATTACATCCTGACTTACAGCGCAGCCGGCTGAAGAGCTCAGCTCGGAGGTATAGAGTTACATTTGTCTCAACATCTGAAAGGAAATTCTTTTGACAAAAACTACAGATTTTGTTTATTTCTGTTTATGTCCAGAGATCAAGGATCCATCATGTACATCAATTTGCACTATGCCAATACAACATCCTACATAATGTTTACCAAGTCACTATGTTAAACCGGTGTGTGCACACATACTTGGCCAGTAAAGCTGATTCTGATGCAGACAGAAGCTAGGAGGACCGACAGCATTATTGCTTAATTTTTATTCAACTTTAATGAGTTGCTGGCTTCAGCCTTTTAATGGAGGTAGCAGTGAGTTTTAAATGTCATAGCCAGTTCTTTGCTGTTTGTTCACTTTCTTTTACCGCACATACATAAATAAACTATAGATGACATTTTTTGGACGCACTTACCTTCCAGAATTTTAATGTGGAAATGACAATAACCCTGATTTTAAAAAAAACAAACATATTCATACAGCTTTATACTCTTCTGTGCTACACTTGAAAGAAAAAAAAAACTGAAATGTAACACACTGGGAAACAGATGAAAAAGCTGAAGGTTGAAACTTCTGTGCTCTTTATTTTGTGCATCTGGTCCACTGTAAACCAGTGACCTCGACCTTCCATCACATTGATGGACCCAAAAAATAAGAACAAAAACACCCACAGACTCTCCAAACAGTGCAAAAACAGATGTGTTGTACTTTGCAGAGACCCTGAGATCACAGATGCTTTTCTGGTGTAATGAGGCTAACAGTAAAAATGAAGCTAAAGACTTGCTAAATGCTAGCAGTTCAATTAGCTGCCCTGCACTTTTTAGAGCCTTGTGGATATTGCCTCTTGTGTCATTGTGTGAGTACATGAATTCATGCAACATTACACAGCTAATAGAGTTTGTATAATGGTAATGTGTGTGTTGAGCCATCCCCATTGCTAGTCAATTAGTTCTACTGACATTAATAAGGCTAATGTGTTCTGTGCTCAGAGGAGGCGCCGTTCTTTGAATGGACAAATTTATATAGGTCAGCCCACGAAGAAGCATTGTTTCTGCTAAATTTGGTTAGAATTAACTTCACATTTGCATACAAACAATAGTCATTGTTTCAGGACAGATTAGTGAAGCCAGAAGAGCAGCACATCCAGCTTCAGGTGGAATTCACGGTATTGTGCTACCTGCTGATACAAAGACACATTTAACATCACAGAGTCACTGTATTAAGCTGACGGTTATAACTTATTTCATTAATAAATTCAGTGTGGATTGTTTGGCTGGCCCTCTAAGTACAGAGGGATCAGAGTGAGCTTCTGACATCACTGCAACATCAAAAACAAAACACTCCTAGGACCTGGGGGAGGTGATGGTCTAGTGGTTAAGAGTTGGGCTTCAGACCAGAGGATCCTCGGTTCAAAACTCAGCCAGACTGGAAAATACAGGCCCTTGGGCAAAGTCTCTAATCCCCTAGTTGCTCTTGGTGTGTAGCGAATGCCTTGCATGGCAGCACCCTGACATCAGTGTGTGTGTGTGTGAGTATGTCTGTTTGAATGGGTTAATGCGAGGCATAATTCTAAAGCACGTTGAACACCCCGCCACCACCCATCCATCCATTTTCTTCCACTTTATCCGGAATCGGGTCGCGGGGGCTGCAGCTCAAGCAAAGCCGCCCAGACCTCCCGATCCACACACACCTCCCCCAGCTCCTCTGGGGGAACCCCAAGGCGTTCCCAAGCCAGTCAAGAGATGTAGTCCCTCCAGCATGTCCTGGGTCTTCCCCAGGGCCTCCTCCCAATGGGATGTGCCCGGAACACCTCTCCAGCGAGGCGTCCAGGAGGCATCCGAAAAAGATGCCCGAGTCACCTCAACTGACTAGTTTCGATGTGGAGGAGCAGCAGCTCGACTCCGAGCTCCTCACCCTATCTCTAAGGGAGCGCCCAGCCACCTTGCGGAGGAAACTCATCTCGGCCGCTTGTACTCGCGATCTCGTTCTTTCGGTCATGAACCAAATCTCATGACCATAGGTGAGGATCGGAACATAGATCAATCGGTAAATCGAGAGCTTTGCCCCCCTACTCAGCTCTCTCTTCACCACGACAGTCCGATACAGCGACCGCATCACTGCAGATGCTGCAGCGATCCGTCTATCGATCTCACGCTCCATCCGTCCCTCACTTGTGAACAAGACCCCGAGATATTTAAACTCCTCCACTTGAGGCAAGGACACTCCACCGACCTGAAGAGGGCAAAGCACCTTTTTCCGGTCGAGAACCATGGCCTCGGATTTGGAGGTGCTGATTCTCATCCCGGATGCTTCACACTCGGCTGCAAACCGCCCCAGTGCACGCTGAAGGTCCTGATTTGACGAAGCCAACAGAACCACATCGTCCGCAAACAGCAGAGACGAGATTCTGTGGTTCCCAAACCAGACCCCCTCTACACCCTGGCTGCGCCTAGAAATTCTGTCCATAAAAATAATGAACAGAACCAGTGACAAAGGGCAGCCCTGGCGGAGGCCAACGTGCACTGGAAACAGGTTTGACTTACTACCAGCAATGTACAGGGACCGGATAGCCCTTAGCAAAGGACCCCGGACCCCGTACTCCCGGAGCACCCCCCACAGGGTGCCCCGAGGGACACGGTCAAACGCCTTCTCCAGATCCACAAAACACATGTGGACTGGTTGGGCGAACTCCCATGAGCCCTCGAGCACCCGATGGAGCGTGTAGAGCTGGTCCAGTGTGCCGCGCCCAGGACGAAAACCACACTGCTCCTCCTGAATCCGAGGTTCGACCATCGGTCAAATTCTCCTCTCCAGTACTCTGGAGGCTGAGGAGTGTGATCCCCCTATAGTTGGAACACACCCTCCGGAACCTCCATGACCAGTGTAAAAAAAAAAAAAAAAAAAAAAAAATCAAGGACCGAGATGTCACCCGGTATGGCGGAGCTGGGGCCCCACCCTGGAGCCAGGCCTGGGGTTGGGGCTCGCGCGCGAGTGCCTGGTGGTTGGGCCTTAGCCCATGGGGCCCAGCCAGGCTCAGCCCGAAAGAGCGAAATGGGCCCGCCCTCCTGTGGGTTCACCAGCTGCAGAGGGGGCCATGGGGGTCGGGTGCAGAGAGGACTGTGTGGCGGTCGAGGGTGGGTGGCCCGGCGGCCCGGTCCATGCTCACAGCCCCTGGCTGTTGGGACGTGGAATGTCACCACCCCACTACCATGTTTTGCATTTTCATATGCCTGAATTTTATTTTAAACAGTGCTTCTGTGGATGAGAAAAATGTCTAATATATTCACTGAAATTTACAATCATATTCATGAAAATGTGTGATATGCCATCCTGTATATTCACAATTATGTGAAATCTTTGACATTTTGACATTAATTATAGAGTGTTTGTGTAGTTAGGTTTGGGCTAATATTTTGCCTAAATTTGTCTAACTGGAATTCATTTATCTGGAATAAAACTGTATTTATCTCCAGATTCCAAAGCGTGAAGCAGATAAGATAAGATAAGCTTCGAACCCTATGGTCACATTAGCTACAATTGATGACGACAAGCAGTTGGCTTTGTTAACTTGATGGGTGTTCTTGGGACTTGCACAGTAACATCTCCGTAACATGCCTTGAAAAATGACTTCAGAAGCGTTATCTGTTTACAAAAATGACAGCTTTTAGTCTTACAAGTGTTTATTTCTTGCGAACTTTTAAAAAATGAGAAACATATTAGCTTTATGTAAAACACAGCTGTTTTGGCGCGTATTCCATCATTTTGTGTATATTTGAGTGTACAATCAGCTAATGCCACACTGCCTATTGGCAGTCACTGCAACATGTCACTGAGCATTTGCATAATGCAGATTTCTGGTCTATTGTGGCCCTGCCTAGCTGGCAGCAGAATGATCATTGTCTCTTCCTGCTGCAAAACACCCACTCTGATTGAAAATGATTGGCAAGTTGTCACTTTGCCTCTGTCACTTGTAGCTAACGTGACCATAGGGTGAAACTCCCCCTTGGACAAAGGGCCAGTCTGATCCAGGTTACTTCCCCAGCCAAGGTCAGTACCCATTTACACTTCAGTGTACTGTGAAAATGCAGATGAAAGTATCTTGTTCAAGGACACAGAGTGGGATTCAAACCGAGGCCTAGCTATTGGTAGCTCAACTCCTTATCCTACTCTGCTATCTGAAAATTTGCTACGCTGTAAGCCGTCTGGACACATAAAAAGCTGTTAGGATGAAAAGCTGGAATAATTTCTGACATGATTTTTCACTGCACTGAGGAAGTACACAAACTATTTTTTGTTTTTTGGAAGTACACAAAGTCAGTGCATGGCATCACAGACTACATTGTCAGAATTATTTTTGAACTATAACTGTTTTTCCAAGTTGTCTGAGAACAATTTTGGTCTCCTATTTAAAGTTCATGTTGGACTGTTGACATCAAAGCACCAGTGATGCACACCAAAATGTTAGTCCCTTTTCTGTTGTTTATTAATTAATAAAATATCAAATGATAAGGATCTATTTTAGTTATATAAAACAAATAATGAATGTTTTTCCATTATTTTTTCTATTTGCCTCATTGAATGGAACATTCCAGCTTTCACCTCATGAAATATTCGTACCACTGAACTCAAACATTCATTATTTGTATACTGTGTTCTTTCGTGGCTGGAGCACTGTTTGTAATGATACAAACAATCCAACAAGTAAATCACCAATCACAGGTTAAAACATAACTTCCTTGGTAAAGTTAATTAATCAAGCACCATGAAAGTTTTTCAAGTTTACTCCGTGAGTCTAATCACCGTGCTGCATAACTAACGAGACCGTTCGAGGCAGCAAGCTAAACTAAACATCAAATATAGCTTCTATTAGGTTAGAATATCATATGCTCATCTTAATAAAAAAAATGATGACTGCTCATTGGCTCATAGCGCCACACCACATCATACAGAAATTAATGTTCCATCATTCACATGGCTAATCTTGACATGGCTCTGACAGTCCTGTAGAAAGGCTGTGAAGCTAATCAGCTCAGACAGCATACATCACGCTGAGGTTTGATAACAGGAGCTGATTAAAACTGGATTAAACTCCTCCAGAGGTGGCTTAAGGTCTGGTGGAGGAAACACTACACAGCTGCTTGACTGTCACAGAGAATTTGTCAGGTATAATTCTGCACAGCTCCATGCAGTGCAGCATAATGCAACTCTCACACATCTAATTCACTTTAATTAAAATGTGTAGACCTTAAGTAAAGCAGGCGTTGCAACTGGAGTAGAGCACCACCTGAAAGGTGAGTCTTAAATATAGCACAGAGCAGTTTTATTAGGGTTGAAATGTAACACCGTCACCGTACTATGAGGAAACCAGAGTAGCTGCCGCTCATTATGGAATATATGTTTGGACTGAAGGTGGTAGAAAGTGGCTTGGTTAGTATCTGAATCAAAACAGGTTATGAACAAATGCAATTGTTGCAGTTGTCAGTTTGTCAGGCTCAGCTCTTCCCATGACCCTACTTGGGAAAAGTAGGGAGCGGATCGGTTGAAAACTCCTTTCCAGAAAATGTAGAACAAATATTTTTTACACCCAATTTAAGATAAGCTGACTGGTGAAATTTCAATGACACAGCAGCTCAAGGGTATTAAAAAAAGAACATGTAATAACCTAAATGAAAGAAAACTTTGATATACACCTATGAGGAGACTTCAAAAAGTTCTTGGCCACAAGCTTCAGAATGCATTCACTGAAGGTCACATCTTTAGCCTCCAGATACTTTTGTTTTTGGGTGAAGCAGAGAACTTCATGAAGTACTCTCATATTGCACAATGAAACATTTTGTACTGGATGATTGCACAAAAATAAAGTCATACAATGTGTAGAACACAAGTAATGGGATGGATAAATGAACATTTCCAAGTCACTGCATAGGTCTGATTACATCAATCAGAATCAGTCAAGCAAAAGCAGAATGGTGCTGTTGAATCTGCCCAGAGTAGGAAATTCTCAAAACTTGAGTGATCATGCATGGAGATAAGCAAAGGAAGCCACCAAGAAATCTGTGACAACTCTGACGGAATTATAGGCTTCTGTGGGTTTGTTTGGAAAAGATGTGCATAGTGCAGCTTTGTATGTTGCATCACCAGTCATAAAGCTTCATGGTGGAGTTGACCAGAAAATTTTCATACCATATTAATTCTTGTCTTGAGTCTTCCATGTGCCTTCTGGCAAACTGTAGCTGAAATTTCATGTTTTTTTTCCCCCCCTCTTTACCTTTTTCAAGCATGAAGCTGTATAAGGGTGATTCTTAGACTATGGGCACTTATTATGTCCTTTGATCATATTGTATGAAAACAGAAAAAAGGGGAAATTTCACACTTTTATAGTTATCTTTACAATGAAAGTGTGTTAAGAAATTTGTTCTAGTAGTCTATGATGACTTTTTCACCTTTTTTCAGCATCATTATATGCAAATATTGCCATTTTGTGCTTGTCCCACACCCAGACTTTTGATCTTCAATGATAAAAATGAAATGTTTTTTCTAATGTTTTAAAATCTCTCTGAATAAAATATCAGTAAAATAATCAAAACATAATTGGGGTATTCAATGTCATACAACTGTTGTGATTTTTTTAAACAAAATGTAGTTGTCCCACACTACTGCCGTAATTTCCACCACAACACTGTAATGTCCCTTTAAACAGTTTGTATGAAAGATTGTTTGGGTAGTTTCTATGGAGATAAACAGTGACATCAGAGCACATGTATATAGCGCCAAATCACAACAAACAGTTGCCCCAAGGTGCTTTATATTGTAAGGCAATGGTGTGGTGGAAATTACATTTACAAGGCCAATAGTGCCCGTAGTTAAAGAATCACCCATAAATGGCTATGCTAGTCCAGTACTCAGGGACTTCAAAAATATTCACGTATCCATACTCTGACCTCTCAGGAAAACAACAAAAAACAAACGGATAAAATAAAATGAGAGTTACGTATGTAACTAAGGTTTTATGAATTCCGGATGACCGTCAGAGGGTGGTGCTTATCACCTGGATTATCCCACATGTGCAAGCGCAGAGGTCTAGATCTTATGCCAACAAAGTCACATTAGTGGGCCTGACCTGGGTGAACCAGCATTCGGTTGTTTTGGAATCTATCGAATAGACTCCGAGTGACAACCAACTCCGGCAGTTATCTGGAATTCACAGAACCGTAGTTACATATGTACAGTGGGGAAAATAAGTATTTGACCCAATGTCAGTTTTACAGGTTTTCCGACCTACAAAGAATGGAGAGGTCTGTAATTTTTATCGTAGATACACTGCAACTGTGAGAGACAGAATCTAAAAAAAAAAAAAAAAATCCAGAAAATCACATTGTATGATTTTTAAATAATTAATTTGCATTTTATTGCATAAAATAAGTATTTGACCCCTACCAACGAGCAAGAACTCTGTCTCTCACAGAGTTTTTTTCTTTAAGAAGCCCTCTTATTCTGCACTCTTTACCTGTATTAATTGCACCTGTTTGAACTTGTTACCTGTATAAAAGACACCTGTTCACACACTCAATCAATCACACTCCAACCTGTCCACCATAGCCAAGACCAAACAGCTGTCTAAGGACACCAGAGACAAAACTGTAGACCCGCACAAGGCTGGGATGGACTACAGGACAACAGGCAAGCAGCTTGGTAGAAGACAACAACTGTTATGATTATTTATTAGAAAGTGGAAGAAACACAAGATGACTGTCAATCTCCCTCGGTCTGGGATTCCATGCAAGATCTCACTTTGTGGGGTAAGGATGATTGTGAGAAAGCTCAGAACTACACAGGAGAACCTGGTCAATGACCTGAAGAGAGCTGGGACCACAGTCACAAAGATTACATTAGTAACACATGATGCTGTCATAGTTTAAAATCCTGCAGGGCAGCAAGGTCCCCCTGCTCAAGCCAGCACATGTCCAGGTCCGTTTGAAGTTCACCAGTGACCGGCTCTAGCACATTGATGTGCTGAAGCCTCTCCCAAGGGCTCCGACACCCCTGACCATTCTGTGGTTCCACACTGTGCCCCAAACTAAAAATGAGTCATCTGTTAGAATGACCTCCTGACAGGAGGGCAGAGAGCCCAGAGGAACACCTTGTGTCATGAACTCCCTGTCTGCCCAGGACTGAAGATGTTGAAGGAGGATGCACAGACCTGTTTTTATGCTCTTAGGATTTAGGCCCAGGCTGTGGAGCCATATCTGCAAGGGGCGCAAAAACAGGCATCCCAAGAAGTATGACTGCTGACACTGCGGTCATCTTTCTCATCAGCTGGATGAGCAGACCAAAAGTCAGTCTTGCATGCCTGGGAACATGGGAGACCAGAGTGAGAATATGCCCCACTCTCTGTGAGGATGGGCAAGCTCTCACACCAGTGAGTCGACAGCAATGCCGAGAAAAACCACCTGTTGGTTTGGAGTCAAGGAGCCCTTTGCAAAATTCACAGTGAGCCCTAACTGTTACAGTAGTGTTCAGAATAATAGTAATGCTATGTGACTAAAAAGACTAATCCAGGTTTTGAGTATATTTCTTATTGTTACATGGGAAACAAGGTACCAGTAGATTCAGTAGATTCTCACAAACCCAACAAGACGAAGGATTCATGATATGCACACTCTTAAGGCTATGAAATTGGGCTATTAGTAAAAAAAAAAAAAGTAGAAAAGGGGGTGTTCACAATAATAGTAGCATCTGCTGTTGACGCTACAAACTCAAAACTATTATGTTCAAACTGCTTTTTTATCAATCCTGTGAATCACTAAACTAGTATTTAGTTGTATAACCACAGTTTTTCATGATTTCTTCACATCTGCGAGGCATTAATTTTGTTGGTTTGGAACCAAGATTATGCTCGTTTACTAGTGTGCTTGGGGTCATTGTCTTGTTGAAACACCCATTTCAAGGGCATGTCCGCTTCAGCATAAGGCAACATGACCTCTTCAAGTATTCTGACATATCCAAACTGATCCATGATACCTGGTATGCGATATATAGGCCCAACACCATAGTAGGAGAAACATGCCCATATCGTAATGCTTGCACCACCATGCTTCACTGTCTTCACTGTGAACTGTGGCTTGAATTCAGAGTTTGGGGGTCGTCTCACAAACTGTCTGCGGCCCTTGGACCCAAAAAGAACAATTTTACTCTCATCAGTCCACAAAATATTCCTCCATTTCTCTTTAGGCCAGTTGATGTGTTCTTTGGCAAATTGTAACCTCTTCTGCACGTCTTTTATTTAACAGAGGGATTGCCTTACAATATAAAGCGCCTTGGGGCAACTGTTTGTTGTGATTTGGCGCTATATAAAAAAATTGATTGATTGACTTTGCGGGGGATTCTTGCAAATAAATTAGCTTCACACACGCGTCTTCTAACTGTCACAGCACTTACAGGTAACTCCAGACTGTCTTTGATCATCCCGGAGCTGATCAATGGGTGAGCCTTTGCCATTCCGTTTATTCTTCTATCCATTTTGATGGTTGTTTTCCATTTTCTTCCACGCATCTCTGTTTTTTTGTCCTTTTTAAAGCATTGGAGATCATTGTAGATGAACAGCTTATAATTTTTTGCACCTGCGTATAGGTTTTCCCCTCTCCAATCAACTTTTTAATCAAACTATGCTGTTCTTCTGAACAATGTCTTGAACATCCCAATGTCCTCAGGTTTTCAAAGAGAAAAGCATGTTCAACAGGTGCTGGCTTCATCCTTAAATAGGGGACACCTGATTCACACCTGTTTGTTCCACAAAATTGATGAAGTCACTGACTGAATGCCACACTACTATTATTGTGAACACCCCCTTTGCTACTTTTTTTTTTTACTAATAGCCCAATTTCATAGCCTTAAGAGTGTGCATATCATGAATGCTTGGTCTTGGATTTGTGAGAATCTACTGAATCTACTGGTACCTTGTTTCCCATGTAACAATAAGAAATATATTCAAAACCTGGATTAATCTTTTTAGTCACATAGCACTACTATTGCTCTGAACACTACTGTATGTCTGTCCCTCGAAGGCACGTAGTGCCTTTACATATTGATTAAAACCACACTTGGTGTCAGGGAATGGTCAGGGTGGACATCAACCTGCCGAGCTCTTGTGACATGTAGGCAAAAGCCTGGACTGAAGCATAGCCCAGGCTCTGTGTTTCACTGTCAGCGCAGCATCCTGGAGAGACTGACAGTGCAACGGCAAGGTGACACAGGAAGTTCCCTAGATGACCAATTTAAGCCGCTGTGTCATAGCTCTTGATAAAGAGCTCATTAGTGACCCCACACTGAGGGCACGGACAACGGGCCTCTCGTTGGGCAGCATCAGCGGGTGCTACAGGCTAGTAATGACACTGTCAGCTGATGGTATGTGGTCAAAGCCATACTGCATCATATCCTTCATTGCACACAGTACCCTGCAATCCTGTGGCAAGCGAGTGAAAGATTTAGGATCAGACCAGCACTTCTGAATCTCTTTAATATATGGTAAAGAGGGTGGAGACTGAACACTGGTTTTTGAGTGACCTTAGAACAGGCACTAGAAGGAGCAGTCTCTGTGGGAGGATCATCAATGCCAAGCTGTGACCAGGCCAAACTGAATGGCCTGCTTCACAGTAGACAGTCCAGACTCTGATGCCTGAGGAGACTCTACATCGAAGGTGTGGGAATCTGTTACAGAAGGAAGAGAGGAGCAGCTCCCCTCTTCTTGGCCTTTACACTGACCTGTCTGGTCCAGATTCAGTAATGACTCAGATGCTGTGACAGACATAGCATCCTCCTCACAATGCTCTGAGAGAAGAGCAGAAGCCACAGGAGGCTGCAGACTAAGGAGCAATGACTTCCTCTGAGCAAATCCAGAGGGTAGCATGTCAACCCAATCAGACAAGATCAGTTCATGGCTACTCTTTCTTGCTATAGTAGTACGGGCCACAGCATGTGGGTGCTTACATGATATGGAGGCCAGTATTGCTGTGATGTGTTGTGAATGAACCCAAGGTGTAAACAGAAATGAAACAAGGAATACGTATCAAAGACCCGAGTGGTTTATTGGTTGCGCCAGGAGCTAACAGACCAAACAGGAGTGACTTAACGGCAAACAAAAGTAGTTCCCAAAAATGACTGTGGCAAAACCAAGTGATAGCTCAACAAACAAATTAACGCAGAACGGACGAGAAGACTATAGGCAATATATAAAGGTACAATACTCACAGGGAACGCAGACAAAGGTGAGTGAGAACAGGTGAGCACTTAAATACCAGGCGAACTAAATGATGACAGGTGCGGGGAATCGGGCCATGAACAGAAGATACACATGGAAAGGAACAAGTATCAGTTGCAAAAACAATGCAACAGGCATCTAAGGGTGGGTGAACAAAAATATAACATCACAATAAGCAACCATAACTCAAGAAGAGGAGAAATCCTAAAACCCCAAACCAACATAGAACTCAGAAGTTAATAAAGTGTAAGAGTGAAAGAACTAACATAATGATATAAGGAGGTGGTCAGAACACAAAGACTATAAGAACTAAAGCAGAAAAGCAATGTGGAACTCAAACGTGAAGGAGTGCAAAGGGAAGACACAACAAGACTGACAGGTGAGGATGCAGGGGTGGAACACAGGGGTCCCAGACTAGGACACAGACAGGAATCAGACATGAACAAATTAACCTATACAGAAAATATCACAAAATGAACACATACAGGCCACACCAAAGTCATAGGTCAAAGTCAAATTAGAGGTCATTGTCAAATACAGTAAAACTTGCACATAATGGTGGTCCAGCAAATTTTGTCTGTTATAATCAAAATTAACCATATGTATAAAATGAACAAAATCCACTATATATTTAAAATGGACAAAATCTGCTATATGTATAAAACGGGCAAAATCCATTATATGTATGTAACAGATTATGTAGTTATAGTCAGCAGGCACCAAAAGACCAATGGGGAATCCCCAGCACCGATTAAGCTTGAGTAAAATGCATGAGCTGCCTCATTTAATGGCCAGGTCAAAACGTCATCTGAAAAAAATAAACACCTGCCTTAAATAAGCGCCGGGCATTATGTGCATTAAAAAGAACACTGTAGAGTCTTATCTTAGGGACCTCATAGTACCATATCACCCCAATAGAGCGCTTCGCTCTCAGACTGCAGGCTTACTTGTAGTTCCTAGGGTTTGTAAGAGTAGTATGGGAGGCAGAGCCTTTAGCTTTCAGGCTCCTCTCCTGTGGAACCAGCTCCCAATTCAGATTAGGGAGACAGACACCCTCTCTACTTTTAACATTAAGCTTAAAACTTTCCTTTTTGAAAAAGCTTATAGTTAGGGCTGGATCAGGTGACCCTGAAGCATCCCTTAGTTATGCTTATAGACTTAGACTGCGGGGGGGTTCCCATGATGCACCCAGTGTTTCTTTTTATTCACCTCTTTTTGCTCTGTATGCTCCACTCTGCTTTTAATCATTGGTGATTGATCTCTGCTCTCTTCCACAGCATGTCTTTTTCCTGATTCTCTCCCCTCAGCCCAAACCAGTCCCAGCAGAAGACTGCCCCTCCCTGAGCCTGGTTCTGCTTGAGGTTTCTTCCTGTTAAAAGGGAGTTTTTCCTTCCCACTGTTGCCAAGTGCTTGCTCAGGGGGTCATTTTGACCGTTGGGGTTTTTCTGTAATTATTGTATGGCTTTTGTCTTACAATATAAAGCGCCTTGGGTCAACTGTTTGTTGTGATTTGGCGCTATATAAATAAAATTGATCTGATTTGATTTAGAGTGGTACCTTAAAATCCTAAAGCCTGTTTTATGCTTCTAGAACTCTAACTCCGTGGCGACGCAATGACATTGGCCTGCGCATGACCTTTTTAAAGTTTTCCGTCACATTGGTGGGCATCTCAATGCAATTTTCCAGAGGAACAGCTGCTTTTTCTGGATCAATTTGTCCCTCAACAAGCTTCACTTCTTTATACAATCATCAACTTTCAAACCAATGTTACCAGTACGTACAATTTCCCTACATGAACTGCAGGTCATTTAAGCGTCTTTTTCTGACTCCGTTGGAAAAATTGGTCATATTTGCTGACTTTTCTGCCAAATGCTCCGGCATTTGATCCATGATTGAAATATAATTAGCGTGCGCACTGCAGAAAGTTTTAAAATGTGTCATGATTCTCAGGGGAGCTGGCCACAGCAGGTGGTAGGAGGCACAATGCAGACTCACAAGCAGGTGGCAGGATATAACTATCAAAAATTCAGGCAGTGGGTCTGGTACGCAAAAAAGCAGTCAGCAAGGCGAAGGTACAGGCAGGTGTAAAGCAAGGGCGTCGTCAAAAATATAGGCTGAGGTTGAAGCACAGCAAACAGAGTCACAAGGGCTGAGACAAAGGCAAGGTCAAGAAAAACAGGCACGGTCAGCAACAAAGAACTCTGGCTAAGAACTAGGATACGTGAGCTGGAATGGAGACAGAACATCAACAAACAAGCAGAGAACACACAACTCAAAGGGTTTAAATACACAGAAGATAATCAGCAGTGATGTGACACAGGTGTGGTGAGCTGGCAGGAGGAGGGTGTGGACAAGCCCTGTTTAACCCTTACCCGCAAATGGTAAAGGAACTTAAAAAATGAGAAAACTTTGAACTGCTTATAATAGCAGATGTAGGACAAAATCTTGGAGCTCTAAAAAAGGAGATCCAACCAAAGAAAAATGGCTCCTGTTGCCAAAACCTTCGCATCTCTGAAAAGAAAAGCGTTAGAAGAAAAGGTGAAGGTCATTCATTTGAATGAAAAAGGAGTAGGCTCCTGAAAGTTAGCTGTTGATTTCAGTGTTGGTAAAACACAGATCAACAATATTCATACAAATGCTGAAAATGCACTACAGGAAGAAGCTCTACTGCCAATAGCCTTTCCAGTTTTAAAACGTTTCTCAAGTCTCACTGACTGAGTAAAACCACTTTAATTGGGTCTTTTATCTGTTTTATTCCACTGTATTGTTGATTTATTGCTTTTTATTATTTTTAATTGTTGTGCCTATTTTACTGTAAAGCACTTTGGGAGGCCACTGGCTGTGTAAATGTTTTATATAAATAAAGCTGACATTGACATTCGTCAAAGCTCCTCTACAACTTTTGCATAATGTCACTTGATAACTTCTGGGGGGGGGTTTTTTCCCCAATCACTTCGTTATTGCAACAGTTCCCTTTTCTACATTTAGGATCAGCTGTTTTTAACTGAAGGCAGGAATGTTTATGTTCAAAACTAACAACTGATTGAGCTAATCAGCCTTAGTCAGAGCAGGGTAAGATGGAAAATGTGCAAGTTAGGGGCTACATGAGGACCACAATTGGGAACCACTGAGCAATACAATCCTTTAACAGTTCCACAGCAGCAATATTTGTGCAGCATTTCTGAATCCATCTGACAGGAGCAAAAGTGCATCCAAATACAAGTCATTCTGCATTACCGGTGTTAACATGAGACAAAACTGGAACTCCACTGTAGTGTTGCATACATCAGAAGTTGCAGAAATAGGAAGTTTGGGAGGCTGCAACAGTTTCACTTTGGTTTTGTCCTTTAAGGCCTTCCCCATATCACTGACAGACACTGGCCGTCATCTTATATCCTCAATCTGGAGTCAGTAACACAACTGGCAACATGACACTGTCCAAATCTAAACCAAAATAGTATGGCCAGGGGTAACGTTAACTCATGGTGGCTCAACAAGTTGTCACATCTCCAGGGGAAAGCACAACCTGAAGTGTGCCCCACCGGCACAAACTGACAAATGTTGTGGATTGAAAAGTGTTCTCACAGGGTGGCACTATGCCCAAAACCTGTGCTCTGGTTTTGTCAAACAACACTCATATGAAGGTCAGCGTACTTTGCAGGAGGCTGATAAGCCACGGCTTCCACAAGCCACCAACGAGACACAAAGCCAGAGTGTTTGGTAAAGTCAAGAATTGAAGGAATGATCTTTCTTGATTCTTCAGGGGCATCGTAATTCACTTCCGCACCAATAAAGACAGTGAAATGAAGTGAATCTAAAGCGAATGAAAGAAAGCTGAGATGACTGTTTTTGTGCCTCCAAAACAGCAAAAAGCTCTTTTGCCTACAGCATGACTAGTTTCTCCTTGTCCAGCAGGAGGAGGATGCGGCTGCTGAAGACGTTATTATGCAGCAGATTAACTGAATATCTCCCCACTGAAGCCAGATATTTAGCTGCTCTCAGGCCACATATTCCTATAGATTTCAGCAGTAAATGAGACAGCATGAGCAGGAAGCTCTTCATCCCCGCTTTTTTGACTCCATGTTCATCTATATTATAACAGCCAAGTAGCCTCTGTGTGTGTGTATATGGCTTCAATCACGCAAAAACAGGCTTTCATGTAATTTACTCATAAGTCAAGTACGTCTGTCAATCCTGTCCATTAATTGGCTGAAAGCTGCTGTCCATCATGCGGAGTAAAAAAAAAAGTTCCTCCGTGACTTTGGCACTTTGCGCCGGTTCCTCTGTCAGAACTCCCATCAGGGTTTCAGTGGCGGAGATTGTCCATCAGGTTGGTGAGTTTCAGCCCTTGTTGTTGGTGTTCAGGCTGATGGCAGACCGGCTCGGTCCACAACAGATGTGTAATCGTTTGCGGAATGTCCGTGGAGCAGCGTTCAGAACCTCCACTCGCCTCCACAAGCCGCAATTTGGGCAAGAAGTCGAGTCACTGCGTCTCATTTTCCACAGCCAACGGGCAATTCTGTCTGCACTGCGAGGGAAATTATCCCATGATCCACAAAGAAAAATAAAAATGTTAAAATTACTCCGTTTTGCCTCTGCATGTTGCGGAGATGCCGTGCAACAGTGTGTGCGCACGCGCATGCTGTGCTCATCAATATTACATGTTCTACCTTTGGAAAAATAAAATGTTTATGGTTTGTATTTGTGCATGTTACCGGTGTGTATTTAATTAAAAATGAAAAAGTAGTGTGGAGAGTGAAAAACTGTTTAGCTGCGTCTCACCTTGTAGATTAAAAAGTGCTGATAACACAAAGAAGCTTTTTTTTTTTTTTTTTTATCAAAATGAATCTGTCCCTCACATTTTGAAAAAAGGCTTTTAGTCCTCACAGACAAATTATTAGTGATGGACAGTTTCAGTTCTGTTGCTGGTGTTGTATATTTTACAGGTTACAATTAAGTGAGATGTCTGGTAGTGTCATGTTATTAAGAAACACACAGTTAATGTTAAAGAGCAACTTGTTGTAGTCAAAAAGTGAAATTACATGATTTAAGTGAAATGTTTGAAAATAAAAACAAAGCTAATAATATTGGTAGCAGTTAGAGTCAAAAAGTAAGGAACAACAGATGAATAAAACATGATTTCAAAGGTATCAAAACTAATGATATCATTAAGTATCCGTATCGGTACTCGGTATCGACGAGTACCAAAATGTATGTACTCGTACTCGGTCTGGAAAAAGTGGTATCGGTGCATCCCTACTCAACAATGAATGGTGCCAAAACCAAACATTGATAGGACTAATATTTTACATTCTTGACTCACACGGCAATCAATCAAGGGGCAGTAAATCATGCATATATTAAAAGCGTGAGTGTGTGATGTAAGTACATAATAGAATTGTAAATATGTTAAAAATACACGAATGACACAATCAATTTCAATTTGTTTCAATTTATATAGTAGGAGGTCGTGGGTTCAATTCCTGTGGCCTTACTGTGTGGAGTTTGTATGTTCTCCCCGTGTTTGCGTGGGTTTCCTCCGGGTGCTCCAGTTTCCTCCCACATCCAAAGACATGCGGGTTAGGTGGACTGGAATCTTTGAAAAATTGTCCATAGGTGTGTGTGTGTGGGTGTGTCTGTGTTTGTGGCCCTGAGACAGACTGGCGACCTGTCCTGGGTGTACCCCGCCTTGCACCCTGTGACTGCTGGGATAGGCTCCAGCCCCCCGCAACCCTTAATTGGACTAAGCAGTAGAAGATGAATGAATTTATATAGTGCCATCTCACGACAGAGTTGCCCCAAGGCGCTTCACATAACACACAATTCATAACAGAGTAAATTAAAATCAAAAAGGGCAAGCTAAAAAGGTAAAACAGTAGAATAAAAAGACATCACAAGGCAAACATAATAACAGAATAAATTAATGATAAGACAGTCTAAAAAAGTGGGTCTTCAGTCTTGATTTAAAAGTCTCCACCGTGTCTGACTGCCTTATAGCTGCAGGTAGATCGTTCCAGAGAGTAGGGCCACAGTAGGAGAAGGCTCTATACCCCACAGACTTTTTATTCACCCTTGGAACACACAGAAGCCTTGGTAACGCAAGGGCCGCGCCGGTACGTAGGGCTTGACCAAGTCCACCAAGTAGGAAGGAGCCAGTCCATGAACAATTTTATAGACCAGCAACAGGACTTTAAAATCAGATCTGGCAGAAACCGGAAGCCAATGAAGGGACGCCAGAATGGGTGCAATTTGGTCAAGCTTTCTACACTAACTGTAGACCCCTAATGCTGGACAGCGGCAGACCAGCAAATAAAGCATTACAATAATCCAATCTGGAAGCGATAAATGCAGGTATCAAAGTCTCAGCATCAGCCATAGACATGATGGGACGAATCCTCGATATGTTTCGCAGATGGAAGACGGCAGTCCTCGTAATATCCTGAAGGTCAAAGGACAGCGTAGGATCAAAAACTACACCAAGATTCCTTACCTTGTCTGTATGATGTCTAACAATTATTTCCATTGTGGTCTACTTAAAAATTAAATGACAAAGTAGAAGTAAAAATAAAATAATAATAATAGTGTGTATATAATAAGAAGAACCTATGCAATTTATAAATACATTAATACAACAAGTCAACATTAAAAATTATATAATTAACAGGAAATAAAAGGGTTGAGTGATAGTGAGTTATGGTCTTCTAAAAAACATTGTGGAATCACACACCATTCCAACTCATAGAAACTTTGCACAGTTTATTACCGCGCCTGAAAAGTGTCATCTACCTATTTTATAAACTCACTTATGGTACCAGCAACAAAATTAAACTAACTAAACTGACGAAACCAATTGACCTACAAAAACACAACAGATCAACATCACTAACGACATTGTTTAACATGAATTACAACAATATTTAAAACCCGAAACTCCCACGGTCCATTGCAGCACAGTATCCATTGTTTACTGGTTAACTAAAATTATGAATTTCTCAAAAAATATTAGTCCTATCAACTTTACGTTTTTGCAGTTTACATCCTTGACCCAAAATACATAGGACTACCAAATGGCAAATGTTGGCTCTCCCTGGTTTCTGTGTGATCAAAGCCATATGCACGCATGCATACACGCACACATAGGCGACTTGGCTATTATAATATAGATGCTATTTATGCTATGCTAACGAGGGCTGGCTTCTTCTTCTGGGCTTTTTTCAATTTATTTTTATTTATATAGCGCCAAAGCACAACAGAGTTGCCTCAAGACACTTCACACAAGTACGGTCTAACCTTACTAACCCCCAGAGCAACAGTGGTAAGGAAAAACTCCCTCTGAGGAAGAAACCTCAAGCAGACCAGACTCAAAGGGGTGACCCTCTGCTTGGGCCATGCTACAGACATAAATTATAGAACAATTCACAAAACGAATATACAGGAAATGCTGTTGGTGCACAGGACAGGAGGGTCGCCAGCACAAATACAACTCCCATTTCTGGATGGAGCTGCACCTTAGAGAGAAAAAACAGAATCAGGCATCAGAAAGACAAAAAATACTGTATAATTTGTCAGCATTAAGCAACAAGAAAAACAGAAGAAATACTAAGATGATCGCTGGCCACTAGCCCTAAGCTTCACTAAAACAGCCGGAATTTAGGTAAAGTTGAGGCTTGGATCCGGTGCCTGGGTGGGGGGTGGTACCTCTCCCCAGAACTCGATGCATGTGTGGCCTACCATGCCCCTGCCTCTCCCCCGGGGTTAGTGGGGCCCGCCTGTCTCCCTCTGGCTCCTCAGTTGCTCCTGCCGCTCTTGGGCCTCCTCTCACGCCTTCCATGGTTGGGGAATTGCCCTGCGGGGTGGCTCATCCTTCTCCGGCTGCCTGGTCCCTTGTCCCCCCTGCTGGTTTGTTCTTCCCCTGGGCTTCCGGTGCTCCTCCCACCTGCCCACCTCCTCCCCATTTCTTCCCTGTCTCGCAGTTGCCCTGGTGCCTCCGTTGGATCTGAGGGTGGGCCGCAGGGTCTGGTGGGGCCGGTGTGTGCGGCCCGTTCTTTGCATCGCGCCTCACCCTTCCGCTGGCTGCTTGGGGTTAGGCCTCACGTGTCACACCCTTTTAACGCACATTATACTGGATGCAGTCTGTGGCGCAGCTGTGCGATGCAGCCTCCCACAGAAGCTACCACCGGCCACTCCTGCACTGTCATTTTAATGCATACACTTTATTTCTACAGATTAAGTAAACACCAATCCACCAAATTAGAGTCAAGGTCACTAGTCAATGGTGGTTTGCAGGGCAGGCTGTGGTGCAGCAGTGCACCGCGGCCTCCCATGGTAGTCTGCCACCTGCTGTTCCTGCCCTGTTGTTAATGTAACACTTTATCCTTGCTCACTTAGGGGGTCAAACACATCAAGGGAGGTTAATTACAATAACAAGGGCGGGTTTGTTAGGCAGGGTAAGTGTGGCATATGGAGTCAGCCCTGGATGGCTGGGGATGTCTGAGGTGCTGGGGTGGTCCGTCTGTCCTGTTCTGCCATGGTCTCTGGGCCCTTCTCTGGGACTTGTGGGGTCCAGCGTGCCACAGCTCGTTGGGCGGGGGTAGGTGTTGCGGTGGGGTGTGTGTGATGACACTGGGGGACTGGACGGCTGCCCCGGTATCACTTGGGTGGTCTCCTGATCTTGGGCTTGGGTGTTTGGGGTGGGGTATGAGGAGCTGGGGTGGGGTCCTACTTGCTGTGTTGGGGGAGTCTTGGGTATGCTTCCTGGCTAGGGGGTTTTGGTCCCGGCCCTTGTCTGGGGGCCAGATCCCACCCTCGTTGGTCCCAGTGGTCCCTACCCGGGCTTTGGGTTCAGTCACTAATCATCAGATGCAGTGGAAAACCAGAAGTTGCTTGAAAAAGTGGAGCCGCCCACCCTGACTTCCTGAATAAGGTGAATAGCAGTTCTGTAATTTTAGAAATGCAACAGAAACAACCACAAATCAGAAAAAGTTAGGACTATATGTAAAATGAAGATTAAAAATAAAAATGCTGCGCTCTTCCAAGTTTCTCCACTCACACCCACAGAAGCCAAAAATTCTGTCAGAGTTGTGTCTTGGTGGCTTCCCTCACTTGTCTCTTTCCAGCATGGTAATTTATTTTTTGAGAACTGCCTACTTGACACCGATTTACCATAAAGTACTGTACTGCACTGTTTGTATTTCTGAATGACTGATGTAAATGACGTCTAAAAAATATTCAGTGAGTTGGAAATGTTCATATTTTCATCCCCTGACATTTCTCAAGAAAACTGTCTGTAAAAATCATTAATTAATTCTTACATTTAGAATAAACTGCCCTGTCCCAACCTTTATTTTTTTCTTGGAAAGTGTTGGAGGCCTAAAATGTAGGAATGGATATACAGTACGAGGTCTGTTAGAAAAGTATCCGACCTTTTTATTTTTTTCAAAAACCGCGAGCGAGTCACGCTCCGGTCGGCCATCAACATGCTGAAATCACCAGATCATTCCAAAGTGAACGCTGTGGTGATGTGGGACCGTCATGTAATTATCCGAGAAATTGTGGAAGAGGAGGACATCAGCACTTTTTTGGCACATTCCACCTCTTCCACAATTTCTCAGATAGTCACAAGACGGTCCCACATCACCACAGCGTTCACTTTGGAAATGATCTGATCATTTCAGCATGTTGATGCCGACGTCTTTAAACCGGTTGTACCGCTCCTTAATCTGTGTGATGCCCATAGCATCGTCACTGAAAGCCGTCTGAATAATCCGAATGGTTTCCACCTGGCTGTCGCCCAGTTTCTAGCAAAATTTGATGCAGTCGCGCTGCTCCAGTTGTTCCGCCATTTTCCTTGCAAAGAAAAAACGCAGAGAGACTACACCCATCCTCACACAAAGGCTGCTTACAAGCAAATGACGCAATCAACAGGCGTGACAAAAAAAAAAAATCACGCATGCACACGAAGGTTCAAGTTTGGCTCATGCAAGCACACGTCATTCAAATCCATCAGGTTTTTGAAAAAAATAAAAAGGTCCGATAGTTTTCTAACGGACCTCGTATATCTGATTTGGGGTTGTAAAAATCAAAAAGGAGCAATTAAACACATACATGTATATATATATATATATATGTGTGTGTATATATAATCAAAAGGTTACATACCCTGTTGTTAATACTGTGTGTTGCCCCTTTAACATCAATGACAGTTTGGAGTCTTTTGTGGTAGTTTGTGGACGAGGCTCTCTGATGGTGAAGCTGCCACTGAATGTTTTGGACTTTATTTACATCAATTATGAAGAAATACAAACAATATGGCACTCTATGGTAAATCTGCATGGAGCAGACAGTTCTCAAAAACTGAGTGACTGTGCAAGAAGGAGAAGAGTGAGGAAAGCCACCAAGACAACCCAGAAGAAGTTATAGGCTTATGTGGCTGTGATTGGAGAAATTATGCACAGTGCAAGCTTTGCATTTTGTATCACCAGTTATCCATCTTCATGATGAAGTGCTGTAGAGGACAATTTTCTTAAAAAGAAGACCTAAAAGTTTAGCTACAATTTGCCAGAAGCAGTGGTGGGCACAGATAACCAAAAAATTAACTTCGATAACAGATAATCAGATAACTGAAAAGTTATCTTTGATAAAAATAAACCGATAAACCACCCAAAAATGTATTGGAAGTTACAGATAATCGATAAATTCCAGTATTGGCTCTGGTACATTTGCAATTACTAAGAAGCTGAAATCGACTTTTAACACAATCGCTTTTGAAAGCATCAAAAGCGACTAAAGACCCAAAGAATGAGCCAGTATTTCCATGTTTGACCATGCTGCCCCCTGTAGGAAGCTGCACAGAAGAATCCTGAGAGCACCCACAAAATGAGCTCTCTACTAATCATAATGCTCCGGTCAGGCGGAGGTCTTGAAAAATAAAGTCATCCTAACTTATGGTTTTGTGAAAATACTGATAGAATAACTCCATTAATGTCAATTCTGTCATTTGTACAAAGTTAAAATATA
This sequence comes from Thalassophryne amazonica, assembly GCF_902500255.1. Classification (NCBI taxonomy): domain Eukaryota; kingdom Metazoa; phylum Chordata; class Actinopteri; order Batrachoidiformes; family Batrachoididae; genus Thalassophryne; species Thalassophryne amazonica. Next base: position 61,428,291 of record NC_047112.1, on the reverse strand, counting down.
GCATATCTTTTAATGTTGAATAATGCACTAATTCTGAGGTTTTGTAGCAAACACAGACTGCAAAGCATTCTGGATAAAAGTGCCTCTGCTAAACACTGATTGGTTCAGTCATTCATTATGTAAACCAACACGTTAATGTGACGTGTCGTGTGTTGATTTAAAGATAAATGTGCTTTTGTAAAATATTCCATTTTTACTTGTAAAAACAGGCATTTTTACGGAGCCCTGGAAGTGTCATCGCAAATGTTTTGCATGTGGAGAGAATGATGATGTGCGCACGTTTTATGATGTTGTAAAACGTGCACTCGATATTAGTAAGTAAGTAAGTAAATTTATTTATATAGTGCCTTTCACAGACATAAGTCACAAAGCACTTCACAGGTTAAAATGCAATAATAAAAACATAGATAAAACAAAAGGACAAGGTTAACAATTGGTCAGTTCTGAAAAGCCTTATCTTGACACATAAATGTTGGCTTTACACTGTGCGTGTTTTGGCCATTTTTCAGATTTTTCATTCGTGCGAGAATTTTTTGGACCGAGTTTCAGGTTAATCGCGCGTCCTGCATCGTGTAGTGGAGTAACAAGCTTTAACATCTCACGACCACCTCCTGCTGCTGAAGAGCTACAAAGCATCCAACCGCAGAGCTGTCTTGTAATGTTTTTTTTGTTGTTGTTTTGTTTTAAACTTAATTTGTAAAAAAAAAAAAAAAAAAAGCCATTTGCAAAGCCAAAAAAGTTGATTTGACCACCATCTGATATAACCGGGTCAAAATAAATAGAACACTGCCATCTACTGGTGCCCAGACGCTTAGTACTTGGGGCGAATACTGCCATGAACACTACTGGCCAGTAGATGGCAGTAGCGGCCTTGAAAACTTGCCAAACAAAATTCCAAATAATCCGTCTGCTACATTTAAGATGCGTGGACGCAAATACAATAATGTCTATAAACCTAGAGAATATATTCACGAGAATTTTAGGCACTAGAGTTTAATGCTGTTGTCCGTGGAACCTGAACAGAGTGTCTGAAATGGATTTGTCCTGTCGTGAACGTCTGAGATTACCCTATGCTACTCATAATGCATTGCTGCCGGGCACAGCATATGCTCTCAAAACCTTAAAAATTAGCACATTACTTTAAAACGAAAACATATATCTGATATTTTCACTTTATAAAACTTCAGACATGACAGTAATTTTAAATAACTTGTCCAAAATGAGTAGGTTAAAATTTGAACCATAAGTTAAAAATGTATGCCTCTGGATAACTTGGGTGATATTGCGGTTATATCAGTATGGTGTTAACGGAAATGATTTTTTTTTTTGGGGGGGGGGGGGGGTCACCAGTTCTCATTTGCCTACAGAGGATAGAGTAGTTTTTTTTCTGAAAACAGCTCTCTTCTGTTTGCAGAGGGTAGAACAATATACCTATTAGGAAAACTTAACAGGTAGGTCTCAACTGCTTTTAAGTTTTAAAAATGTTTTTCACTGTTCAGCTTAGTTTACTACATTATCGGTCTAAAAGTTATCGGTCGGCAATTCATCGGAAGACAATTAGTCCGATGATAGTTTTTAAAGTTATCTAAAAAGATAATCCGATAATGAAAACATTATCTTCGATAATTATCTGTTATCGGATTATCGGAAGTGTGCCCACCACTGACCAGAAGGTACATCTGAGATGCAAGCGTGGATTTGATCCGTTTTGGTGAGAGAAAATCCTTCTCTGCTCTACTCCACTATGAAGCTAAGAGTGGTGAACTTTGGCCCCGATCTCCCCTATAATGCTCGTGCCTGGAGCACTGCTGCATGGCTGTGGTCAGACTGGAGCGCTGACACTGACACTAGGATAGGTTCTCCCCAACGGAAGGGAGGACGTCTCATTTTGGGGAAAACAGTTTTGGTCGGTTGTAGTTTGTTTTACGTTTGAAAAGAGGTGCCATTTAATTTAAAATGGAAATTCACGTTGAAGTTATTGATTCTTGAATGATCCATCTTTCCACCAGAGAAAATTCCACAACACACACACACACAGCAGAGGATATTATTATTATTATTTTCATGAGGGACACTAACTTTAGTTTACGAACCAGAGAAGTGGGAGATATTAAGGTTCCAGTTCATGGCAGAGATCTGCGTCATTGGCTGCCCCACAAAAAAAGGCACATTAATGACGAACAAATAAAAACTGTCCGTGTGAAGTGGTGGATGATTGTGGACGCGGTGCATCTAATCAGAACCAACGGATCCACAATCAACAGAGAAATGATTATTTTCCCGTTACACACCCTCAAAAACAACGTAACGGCCCAACTGCAGTGTAATGTTTTTATTATAACAGTGTAACGGACCATTACATTGTTATAATGCTGGTGAGAACCCTGTATCATAGCCATAATATCTTAAACAAAAACTATCAGTGGGCGCAGCGAGAGGATACGTAACGCAGCAGACAGTACAGTAGAAGAACTGCTGGCACAAACACATGACAGCTGGACTGGATGTTGCGTTTCTTGTGTAGTAGACGAAACCGAGGAGGGAGATTTGTTTATTTTTTTATTTCTTGCGAAACATTTTCATCTCATTTTTTGTCAACAATAACGCACATTTACACAGTTTTAGTCGGTGTTTTTAGAACATTGGTGGCATCTCATCATCTCGTCTTAGTCATGGAAAAAAAAGGGTTGTTGACGAATATATGAGGTCTCTTAGATAATAAACCGACTTTTTTTTTTAACTATATGGATTTGAATGACGTGTGATTACACCAATCATGCTTGAACCCTCGTGCGCATGTGTGAGTTTTTTCACGCGTGTCAGGGACGTCATTTCCCTGTGGGCAGGCCTTGAGTGAGATGTGGTCCCGCCCTCTCGGCTGAATTCCTTTGTTTCACACGCTGCTCGAGACGGCGCGTGTTGCTTTATCAAAATTTTTTCTGGACCTGTGAGGAATATCCGAGTGGACACTATTTGAGAAATTAAGCTGGTTTTCGGTGAAAAGTTTAACGGCTGATGAGAGATTATGGGGTGTTTCTGTCGGTGTAAGGACTTCCCACGGAGCGGGACGTCGTGCAGCGCTTCCAGGCGCCGTCGTCGGCCTGTTTCGACCTGAAAACATCCTAATTTAAGGCTTAATTTTCACCCAGGACGTCGTGAGAGAACAGAGAAGATTCAGAAGAGGCCGGCATGAGGACTTTATGCGGACATTCCACTGTTTAAGGACATTTTGTAATGAAAGACGTGCGCGCAAATTCGCCGAGTCGTTTTCATGACGACTCGGCAAATCTGTGTGCGCCGCGACAGGAAAAACACCTCCGTGTTGAAAACCATTTGTAAAATTCAGGCGGCTTTTGATGGCTTTCAACAAGTGAGTAACTGAGAAATAACAGCTTGGGCATGTTCCAACTTGCCCGTTAAGGTTTCCAACGGAGGTGTTTTTCCTGTCGCGACCCCCCGCGGTCGGGTCCGGCCCGACATGCGACTCTGCCCGCACGTTCTTTCATTACAAAATGTCCGTTAACAATGGAATGTCCGAATAAACGCCTCATGCCGACTTCTTCTGAAAGTTCTCTGTTCTCTGACGACTTACTGGGTCAACAGAGCCTGAAATGTGGAAGTTTTCAACTTGAAACGGCGAGACGCTGCCGCCTCTAAGCGCAGACCGCCGTCAGGCACCGTGGGCCGTCCTTACGGCGACACTACCAAACCAAAATCTCTCAGCCGTTAAAATTTTTACTGAAAACCAGCTGAACTTATCGAATGGTGTCCACTCAGTTGTGCCTTACAGTTTTGAAAAAATTTTAATCAAACAAAGCAGCAGTCTCTGAGCCATTCCTAAACAATGAAAAAACGACAAGAGGGTGGACCACTCCTCACTCAAAGACTGCCCACAGGCGAATGACGTAACCGACAGGCGTGAAAAAACTCTTGCATGCCCACGAGGGTTCAAGCATGTCTGATGTAATCACACGTGATTCAAATCCATATGGTTTTTGAAAAAAATAATAAGGTCTGATACTTTTCTAATAGACCTCGTATTTCGTCTCATTTCATTTGATAAAATTAACACTACCTGCAGCTGGGTGTTTGTGGCTCGTCAGAGACAGGTGTTCATGTTGGGAATCATACCTGTCATCCTTCCTCAAGTGCTCGGCTGTTTTATCAAGACAGTTATAAACCTGACTCACGCAATTAACACACATACGGCCAACAACCTGACAGTCCTTAGGATGGCATGAATTGTCAGATGTGTCATTATCATCGTAATATCTCAATGTCTGAAATCAGTAACAAACATAATCCCATCATCCGTTGTGTTTCTTACCTCCAGGAGTGGAGCGACAGCTCCTCTGGGAGGGGAACTTTTTTTTGTCCTACAGGTGACCTGATGCATGTTGACAGCAGACACAGCTCTTTGTTTCACTGTGTTTCAGCCATTTTATGGCAACACTCTTCTTGTTCTTCCTATTTTCTGTGACCAAAATCCAGTCACAGACCATGTCATTTGTTTTTACGGTGCAAATTTAATTTGGGCTTTTTTATATTTGTCTTTATATGTGCACGGTGTATACCTTTTATTTTATTTCTTTATCACCACTTTGTCACCCCTTTGAGTTTGGTCTGCTTTGTTGTAATTTGGCACTATATAAATGAAATAAATTGAAACTGAACTGATCTAACTCTTACCTGATATTGCCATCAGCTGCAAATCCTGTCAATTGTTTTCTAATGTGCAAATTTAAGAATACTACCATCACATGTTCCTTTGGCAGAGTTCTGCAAAAGGAACTCGAGTCAGACAGCAGTCCTGTGAGTTTTTTTTTTATACATTTTGCTTCTTTCCCACTCATAGAAAGTCCAGTAAAAGTTGTTAATTATTTAATGTGTTGATGGTATGATGTTAAAATGACTCCAGATCATTTTTCTCTGTTTGGTAGAGTCTGGAAAGCGTGCAAGAATGAATCAGAGCCGTGTACATTTGGCTGATATTTTGATGCGGCTGTATTTTAGGATAAAATTAAAATACAATGCAGTTTGTTTTTGTGTTTGAAAAGTGACCAGAGCGGTGCATAAACATCACAGCTCACTACAGTTAATGTGAGTGGGGCAGCGGAATTTCTGCACTCCAGTCAATCCGTACACAGCTGAGATCAATAAATTCCTTGAGATTTGTACCCATCTCAATCTATATGATTCAGACTTGACACAACCTAAAATCCAGGGGAAAGAGAGCAACCAGACACCGCTGGAGAAACAAAGATGGCCTGAAAGAAACTGGCTGAACCATCAGAGACAAGAGTCAACTTAAGAAATGAGGGCTGAGCCAGGAAAGGCACTGATCCCAAAACGAATGTGATAATGGATGAGTGCAACTGAGCCAGGAAGAAAAGAGAGTGGGAGCTCTCGGACGGACACTGTGGTTGTTAAAAGTTAACAATGGCTTGTATTTATGTCAACCCCTGTGCATAGTGAGTTTAACTGCCACACACTGCAATATTAAAGGTTTGGGGAATAATTAACACCTGGATCATCAGTTCTTCCTCTTACACCGTCCAATATTTCCAGTAAGTTTCAAGAATACTGATGACTTGTTAAATTTTATTTAGTTATTTAAGTAATTCTGCTGACAATCCACACCAAAAAGCAAACCTTAAGCCCAATTTATGTTACTCCATATCCACAACTCAGTAGACACACAGAGCCCTGTGTGTCGTTCCGAACCCCCTCTGAGCCCCTCTCCATAGCCTGATGGGCACCTCCCAAAAATTGTAAATACACATCGAGACGACTGAGACATCACGGAGACGGCACAGGCTGTGATGGCTCCTCTAACTACATCATTACTAAAATCTCACTTTTCCGGTTTCACAATCGATGACTTTCATGGGATAGTAGCCCTGTCTTTGCAAAAAAATGTCACGCCCCCTACTGTTGTGCAGGTGAACTGCATTACAACTCTCACCAACCCGGCTGGAGAACTTTGAAAGGTTCACAACTGCGCCAAAGTGATTGCATAACCCTGGTGTCAGAGTAGGAGAAGCTTAAAATAGGCCTTACCAGTAAACATATATCCAACGTCATCGGCATTCCTTCTTCTTCCAGCGTCCAATATTTACAACAACTTTCAAGAATATTGGTGCGTTTGAAAATTTTATTTAGTTATTTCAGTAATTCTGCTGAAAACCCAAACCAAAAACTCTAAACCTTATTGGTAAATATACTTATCCAACAGTGTAGCAGAGCAAAGCAGAGGACAGCGTGGTGACACGAGCACTGAGGAACAAAGACACAGTTGATACAGTTTCCACAGATACTGACAATAATGATAATGAGGGGGTTGTGGATTTTGTTTGGATGCACATGAACATTTCATGAAGGAAGGGATGGGCAGTTTGATCCCCACCAATACCTGAAATCTGTGTTGGAGCATCAACGTTCAAAGTAAAGCTGCCAGCACACAAATCCATACTGATTACACCCTTTACACTGCTGCTCTTCTCCATCAGATGATATCTGCATTCATCATATGTGCAAATATGAAAAAAAAAAATTGGCGCCATACTGGCATTTGAGCAGCTTTTGCTGATGGAAAGTACAGATATAAATAGCAGTGATCTAAGGCTTAGTATTATTTGGTTGGAGATCAAAACCCAGATTTTGTGGCATCGCCCATCACTGCCATGCAGAGCCACAACACAAAGAACACGGTGTGTTTGTACCTCTCTCTGTGTAGCGGGTACATTTTACAGCTCGCAGACGTCTCCTCTGCAGCACAAGAGGGAAAAGGTCAAAGTGTCAAAGGGTAAAGGTGACATTTTACCTCTGCAGCATGTCAGGCATCATTTAAGGCCGTGCCACTCGTGCTCTTTTAAAACCTGCTGCAATGTGCAGCAACCCAAATTTTACATTTATCTACACAACACAGATGCAGTATGAGGAAAACCAGTCCAACAAAATAAAAGTTGATCTAACTAATATGAGACATGTGGCCAATCACGTTTGACACATGCTCATCCACACACCAAACACCCATGTTAATCCTTTAAATCCATCATTAGCTTGCATGAGCGCACGAGTGGTTTACTCTTTACAGCATCCCACAATCCATTGCATGAAAGTCATTTATATAATGATCATCAAGGTGTTTGTTAATGGAGGAAACGTGAGGATGATTTGTGACTGTTATTGTATGTTTATGCCTGCTTCACTGATTATCAGAAGGCATGTGTTCAGAATCAACCATGAGATATTAATCAAGTGTTTAAAACTATCTGAATGGCAAAGACATGAAGCCGACTGTGAACTTTTACTGGACTCAGAGTTTTCATACAAATGGAGCAGAGCCTGTCTGAAGAAATTATGATCAAACAAGGCGTCCATCGGGAATGTGTGGCGTCACCATGCCGCTTTAATCTGTACACAGAGATGATATTCAGACAGACTGAAGTCTATTGTAAATGATGGGATAAGGGTGATTCTTTAACTACAGGCACTATTGGCCTTGTAAATGTAATTTCCACCACACCATTGCCTTACAATATAAAGCGCCTTGGGGCAACTGTTTGTTGTGATTTGGTGCTAAATACATGTGCTCTGATGTCACTGTTTATCTCCATAGAAACTACCCAACCAATCTTTCATACAAACTGTTTAAAGGGACATTACAGTGTTGTGGTGGAAATTACGGCAACAGTGTGGGACAACTACATTTTGTTTAGAAAAAAAAATCACAACAGTTGTATGACATTGAATACCCCAATTATGTTTTGATTATTTTTCTGATATTTTATTCAGAGATATTTTAAAACATTAGAAAAAATGTTTCTTTACCATTCATTTTTATCATTGAAGATCAAAAGTCTGGGTGTGGGACAAGCACAAAACGGCAATATTTGCATATAATGATGCCGAAAAAGTGAAAAAGTCAGACTACTAGAACAAAGTTCTTAACACACTTTCATTGTAAAGATAACTATAAAAGTGTGAAATTTCCCCTTTTTTCTGTTTTTCATACAATATGATCAAAGGACATAATAAGTGCCCGTAGTCTAAGAATCACCCATAAATGTAACCCACCTCAAGTACACTGATGACTAAGAATTGCTGGCAGACAGTGAGAAAAATCTACTACAAGCCATCATCAGCTGAGCCAATGAGGCTGGAAAATTTAAAACGTGAAAATGAATGTAAAGAAGATAAGTAAGAATAAATACAAACCCTCAAAAAAAGAAAAATCAATATTACCATTGATGGTACAAAAAAGAGCAAGTCAATAAATTAATTTATCTTGGCCAAATCATTACAGTTAAAAGATGTGAAGAAATAAAAAGAAGAATATAACAATCAAAACAGCCTTCTCTCAAACAACTAAAGTGTTCACGTCAAGGAAAATATATTTAGAAACCAGGGGCCTCATTTATAAAACACTAAAAGTATACATGAGCAAAAGGCAACAACAACGTACAAAAATAAATATCAATCAATCAATCAATTTTTTTATATAGCGCCAAATCACAACAAACAGTTGCCCCAAGGCGCTTTATATTGTAAGGGAAGGCCATACAATAATTATGTAAAACCCCAACGGTCAAAACGACCCCCTGTGAGCAAGCACTTGGCTACAGTGGGAAGGAAAAAAACTCCCTTTTAACAGGAAGAAACCTCCAACAGAACCAGGCTCAGGGAGGGGCAGTCTTCTGCTGGGACTGGTTGGGGCTGAGGGAGAGAACCAGGAAAAAGACATGCTGTGGAAGATAGCAGAGATCAATCACTAATGATTAAATGCAGAGTGGTGCATACAGAGCAAAAAGAGAAAGAAACAGTGCATCATGGGAACCCCCCAGCAGTCTACGTCTATAGCAGCATAACTAAGGGATGGTTCAGGGTCACCTGATCCAGCCCTAACTATAAGCTTTAGCAAAAAGGAAAGTTTTAAGCCTAATCTTAAAAGTAGAGAGGGTGTCTGTCTCCCTGATCTGAATTGGGAGCTGGTTCCACAGGAGAGGAGCCTGAAAGCTGAAGGCTCTGCCTCCCATTCTACTCTTACAAACCCTAGGAACTACAAGTAAGCCTGCAGTCAGAGCGAAGCGCTCTATTGGGGTGATATGGTACTACGAGGTCCCTAAGATAAGATGGGACCTGATTATTCAAAACCTTATAAGTAAGAAGAAGAATTTTAAATTCTATTCTAGAATTAACAGGAAGCCAATGAGAGAGGCCAATATGGGTGAGATATGCTCTCTCCTAGTCCCCGTCAGTACTCTAGCTGCAGCATTTTGAATTAACTGAAGGCTTTTTAGGGAACTTTTAGGACAACCTGATAATAATGAATTACAATAGTCCAGCCTAGAGGAAATAAATGCATGAATTAGTTTTTCAGCATCACTCTGAGACAAGACCTTTCTGATTTTAGAGATATTGCGTAAATGCAAAAAAGCAGTCCTACATATTTGTTTAATATGTGCATTGAATGACATATCCTGATCAAAAATGACTCCAAGCTTTCTCACAGTATTACTAGAGGTCAGGGTAATGCCATCCAGAGTAAGGATCTGGTTAGACACCATGTTTCTAAGATTTGTGGGGCCAAGTACAATAACTTCAGTTTTATCTGAGTTTAAAAGCAGGAAATTAGAGGTCATCCATGTCTTTATGTCTGTAAGACAATCCTGCAGTTTAGCTAATTGGTGTGTGTCCTCTGGCTTCATGGATAGATAAAGCTGGGTATCATCTGCATAACAATGAAAATTTAAGCAATACCGTCTAATAATACTGCCTAAGGGAAGCATGTATAAAGTGAATAAAATTGGTCCTAGCACAGAACCTTGTGGAACTCCATAATTAACTTTAGTCTGTGAAGAAGATTCCCCATTTACATGAACAAATTGTAATCTATTAGACAAATATGATTCAAACCACCGCAGCGCAGTGCCTTTAATACCTATGGCATGCTCTAATCTCTGTAATAAAATTTTATGGTCAACAGTATCAAAAGCAGCACTGAGGTCTAACAGAACAAGCACAGAGATGAGTCCACTGTCCGAGGCCATAAGAAGATCATTTGTAACCTTAACTAATGCTGTTTCTGTACTATGATGAATTCTAAAACCTGACTGAAACTCTTCAAATAGACCATTCCTCTGCAGATGATCAGTTAGCTGTTTTACAACTACCCTTTCAAGAATTTTTGAGAGAAAAGGAAGGTTGGAGATTGGCCTATAATTAGCTAAGATAGCTGGGTCAAGTGATGGCTTTTTAAGTAATGGTTTAATTACTGCCACCTTAAAAGCCTGTGGTACATAGCCAACTAACAAAGATAGATTGATCATATTTAAGATCGAAGCATTAAATAATGGTAGGGCTTCCTTGAGCAGCCTGGTAGGAATGGGGTCTAATAAACATGTTGATGGTTTGGATGAAGTAACTAATGAAAATAACTATATACTACTAATATCCTTGGCCGTATGACCATAAAAATAGGAAACAGAATGTGACCTTTTGACCTCTTAAAATAGGTCAAGGTTAGCCATCTTTGAACTTATCTATGTCCCAAGAATGTTCGCTGTGAATTTGAAGACTGGCAGTAATAGGACTGGACCTATGCTAAGCACAGGCAGACGGATGCAAAGTCTTCACAATACCCAATGGCCATATTTTGGCCTCAGGTAAAAATCAGACTTATAATAAAACCGTATGTACGAACACCTGCAATCAAAGTCGTGCTACTTTGAAGCCTGTGCATGCAAATCTTCCTCATATCCCGCCTATATTCAACCACAAATGGTGTCTGCAAAACACCTCATGAATATTCAACCATCTATGTGACACCCAAAGTGTGTACTTATGACAAGTGAGAGGAAGAGCAAGAAAAGGAAAATATTTCTGGAACAGAAATAGAGATGCTTGTGTGTGATTACAGCAGTGAGAATTTAATAAATAACTAAAAATGAGAGAAGGTTACGGTCGTTGTTGGTTTTTGCCCTTGCTGCTTACGTGCAGAAAGTTCTCCAGATTCTCTGAATCTTCTGATTATATTATGGACTGTAGATGATGGAATCCCTAAATTCCTTGCAATTGAACATTGAGAAACATTGTTCTTAAACTGTTCAACTATTTTTTTCACACAGCTGTTCACAAAGTGGTGATCATCACCCCATCTTTGCTTATGAACGGCTGAGCCTTTTGGGGATGCTCCTTTTATACCCATTCATGACACTCACCTGTTTCCAGTTAATCTGTTCACCTGTGGAATGTTCCAAACAGGTGTTCTTTGAGCATTCACCAACTTTCCCAGTCTTTTGTTGCACCTATCCCAGCTTTTTTTTTTTTTTTTTTTAATGTGTTGCAGGCATCCATTTCAAAATGAGCAAATATCTGCACAAAAACAATAAAGTTTATCAGTTTTAACATTAAATATCTTGTCTTTTTGGTGGATTCAATTGAATATAGGTTGAAGAGGATTTGCAAGTCATTGTATTCTGTTTTTATTTATATTTCACACAACGTCCCAGCTTCAGTGGAATTGGGATTGTACAACAGTTATAAATGAGGCCCCAGAAAACATATTCTTCAATGTTATGTTTGGTCACTGCTAATGTACGGAGCAGAGATGGTGGATAATTACAAATAAAATGTGCAAACAAATTTTAGCATTTGAGTTGTGGACATACAGGAAAATAATGAAAATATCATAGACCAAGAAGATTTCTAATAAATAGATTCTGCAGAGAATTTAACAAGAATCAACTTTTTAACATCACACAAAGAAATGTAATATTTTAGTCATGTCATCTGCCAAAACTCAATACAGACCTGAGACAATGAAATATCTTAAATACCCACATGCAGTTAAAATGTCACACCACCATAACGACTGGAGACTCACTGCATCCATCACTTGACTGGACAAACCTAGTTAATGAAACTGAAAAAAATATTTTTTTATGGGAGTATCTGGGAGGGACTCTGAGTAGAGCTGCTGCTTCTTTGCATCGAAAGGAGCCAGCTGAGAAGGACGCCCCAGTCACCTCACTAGGGAGGTCTTCCAGGCACAGCTAACTGGGAGGAGGCCCCATGGAAGACCCAGGACACGGAGAATTATATTTTCCAGCTGGTTTGGGAATGCCTCGGGATCCCCTGGGAAGAGTTACGGACATGGCCAAAGATAGGGAAGTGGGGGATGAGCTGCTTGGTCTGCTGCCAAGCAGACCAAGACCCAGATCCAGATAAATGGTAGAAAATTAATGAATGAATCAATGTAGACAAGAGCAGGTCACTGTGTGGGACAGGATTCGGAAGACTGATATAAAGCTGTAGTTCAACACCAGATGCATTTGCATCCCAGCTTTAAATGGGTATCTGTGTCACCTGAGAAGGTACTTGTGGTGGGCTGCCACCCTGTCCAGCAAGAGTCATAAACTCTCATTCCTGTTTTGGGGGCATTTGTCTTTTGTTTATATAATGCACGGAGCACAATTTGTTAGTTTTTAATCATGCATTAGGTTGAAGGTTTGGAAAATGAGTTAAGGTTAATATAATTAAATGTCTGGAGGTGCCAGGGGCATCCTGGAGAGCAGCTGCCCTGCATGTTTTCCATGTGTACCTGTTGCAGTCACAGCTGATGAGTCAAACCTGGTGTTTCTACCTCTTGATTGGCTGAGCACAACTGAATTGGTTAATTAGCAGTGGAAGCTGTAGGAGGAGTTGGGAAACATGCAGAACAGGTGTCCTCCAGGACCAAGGTTGGTGACTCCTGCTCTACTGAGGGCACCTCTGGATAACTTTGAACATCACTCCTGTGGAAGATCATTGATATGAAAGCTGACAGCAGATTCCATTTTAACTCGAGACGCGACAGCTGGCCAAGAATATGAAATATCGAAGCATCCGTCAAAGATTACTAACATTAAAATACATCTTTCCATATTTTATTGATTGCATGGTAAAACGCACCATTTCTTCACTGACATTCTGAAAAGGGGGAGCATGAAAAACCAGCTTGATGCTTGTTGATTTGCAAAATCCATGAGAAGAATGTGCCCACGGGGCCATGTAAGAGGTCTTAGGTATCACTTTAACTTGAAGTGTCACCAAACTGGTTTATCGGCTGGAGGCTGACCACAGGTGCCAAACACATCCCAACTAATGGGTGTGAGCGCAGCGTGGCACCACTGTGGGTCTGTGCACAACCATCAGCCTGAAAGTCATCTAAGCGCGTGCTTGAGCTGTGTGCGCGCACTACAGTGGAGGAGGGGGCAAAAAAAAGTCACAGCAATTACTGCACGTGTGATCGCGGCTCGTGTTTTTTTTATTACATATAACCGTTAACATGAGAATTCGACCTCTATCAGGTCACATGAACATCAGATGAAAACTAGGTCAAGTCTTGAGGTTCACGCACAGAAGATCTCTGCGCGATCAAATATAGCGAATAATTTATGGCAAAGACACAAACAGCCACGCGCAAAGAAAACTGCGACAAAGTTCCCTTTTTGCCGCAAATCAGTGCGCACAGTCGGAGCTGAGGCGAAACAAAAACACACACAAAAAAAACCCCAGACACGAGTCTAACTTACCCCATGCTCCGATGATCTGGCTGGTGTCTGTTTTTAGAGCTGATTACAATCAGTAACTCTCTGCTCTCCTCAGTATCCAAACTGGTGCAATTTTTTTCCCCGAAATCCGGGATTCAAGTTACTTCTGAAGACAAATCACTTCCGATTCCAGATCCTCCCGTTCCTCCCTCCACTCCTCCCGAGTCAGTTGTTGTACTCCAGCAGCCTCCCTTCCTTTGTTTCCACACCGACAAACACAGCGGATCCGTTGTCTCCGTGCGTAATTACGCACCGAGAACCGTTTGGCTCTGTACCGCGGGCCGCACACACGCGGGTCCGCCGATCAAAGTGGAGCAGCAGATCTGGTGTCTGGTTCAGACCTTCGTCGAGACTTGAGTTGTACTCCCTCCAGCTTCTGGTAGTTGATATGGGAATCCCGATCGACCCACTCGGTGTGAGTGTGGAGTTTCGTCGTCGCCATCTAATGGTCATTCAGAAAACTGCAGATAAACTGCCCCCCATTATTATTTAAAACTTGAATTGTGGGCGCAAATAAAGTCAAGGTCATTCTGAAATTAGTGGAAGAAGAAACCAAGATGGTGTGCTGTGCACAAACAAAGGTTTAGCTGTTGTTTTGCAAAGTTCCATCAGTTTTTAAAAAGATGTTCAAACATTATAAATAAAAATACCAGGATAAACATTATCTGGCTATGGGTCAGAAAAATTAGAATGAAAATCTGACTGAAAAAAATTAAAACACGAAATTATCCTGAATCCCAGGAGGCAGAAATCTTAAAGCTACACTGGAATTTAGAGGCGTGCCCCTCAGGTTGCTATAGTAGCCCAAAAGGGCCACACTTACTCTGCCTTTTGCAAGCAGTGCCGCTGGAAACTGAAGGAAGAAAAAGAAGAGGAATCCATGTTAGCTAATGCAGGCCAACAAGTTTTAGAATGCTTTTTTTTTGTGAAATGGAGAATCAGATTGCAAAGAAGCACAAATGCATGGCACCAAAGAAGTGCAAGTATGAATGTGACTGTATGTATGTGACAACCTCTCCACTAGATGACACCAAATCCTACACACTGTAGCTTTAAAAAAAAAAAAAACTACCAAACAGTATATTAAACCACATACCTGCAGAATTTCAAGCAGGAGAGGGGACAAAGTATTTTCCCATGGATTATGAAATGCAAAATTACTATAAATTTTAAAATCTGTTAAAGATAATATATATATATTTGTTAAAAATAACAAAAATGATATAAAACTCCCATCATTTTTTTCAGCTCTCTCCCAGCTCCATCTTTCCAGGTGATGTCTGAGCATGATTCTGTCTGATAAATCCCTCTTCTATTTTCACATACTATGTTAATTTTCTATGTTTATTTATTACTGTGGCAATGCACACTCTTCAGGAACAGAGGGTGTTGCCTTGTGGAAACGAGAATGGAGACATTTTATGATTGTGGGCTTTTCAAATAAAACCTATTTGTTTCACACTGTGCAAAGTAATTTTCAATCCACCTTGCAGTACAGTGGGTAGTACCATCTCAGCTCACCCATCAACTTCAGGAAGCCTGCGCCACCCTTGGGAACTCTGATGTGTTGCAAGGGTGCAGACACACACAGGTCCCCCCCCCAGTTGACAAGGAACATAGCCACTGGGAAACAAGCCTATGTCAGCTTGAGAGAAACCACCACACTGCCCAAGCTTAGAACTGGCCTGTTGGTCTTCCCAAAGTGCCTTTCCAAAGCATCCAGGCTTGCGGTCTTTCCTTGCAGCCACTGGAACTTGTCCCAGAGTCAGTCCAAAGACAAAGTTTAATATTCTTCAAATACAGTTAAATATTATTGCAATTTCATGTTCAACATCCTCAAAGTCAAACAAAGGTTTATGCATGATTTATGGGATGTATATCAAGGAAATGCACAAGTAAATACCCATTTGCCAGTCTGAGGTCACTGTGACTTGCCCACGTGATCTGAAGGCAAAGGGGGTGTGGCAAACAACAGCTCATTGTCATTTAAAGAGACATTTATAAAACCAGGAACCTTAGAAACGTGAATGTGTAATTATTTAAGAGCAAGGAAAAAAGAGAGAAACATAACTCCTTCAATAAAAGTCGTACAGTCTTTCTCATAAAATACTGAATGTCACAACTGTGCTGAGGGAGAGAAAGAAAAAGAAAAAACTTCACCACTGAATTCATAGGTCTTGGTTTAGAGCCACCACTGGTTTTAAGCAAACGATTTGTTTGCATGGCGCATCAAATGTAGTGGAAGAGCAAAGCAGCAGCTCCTGTGCACTGATTGTGATGCTCAGTGGCCTGTTACATGAATACAGCTGACTTGCTGTAGGGAGAAAGCAGGAGACCTCAGACCTCCTCCTGACTTACAAAAAACTCTTCATCTTCATTTCCAAAGACACTCCTTGAGCCAGTCTGAGGCCGTTTGCAGCACAGCTGGACGGCCTGAGCAACACGGAGCTGTATTTAATGCAGACGACATTAATCGTCCCTGGCAGCCTAGCGCAGAGACACAGATGGGTTTTCTATTCTTCTTGGTGAGGATTTCTCTCAGTCTGCTGTAAAGCAGAAATTGGAACATCTTCAAAGTCACTGCATCCAAAGCATCCAGTGCACAAAATCCAAACACAAAGTTCAATACTTAAATGAGCAACAGCAGAAAAACAGACATTCTGCAATCAAATTTAAAGACTATAGTAAACAAGCTGATAGACTAACCAACAATGCCCTGGGCACACATTGATGAGCTTATTTCTGATAACTGAAAGGACATGTCGCACTGACATCATTTAGATTTAGGCTGTTAGTGACCATCCGATGATCCACCGGGATTACTTTGTGCACTGCCGTGACCGGTTTCAAAGTATACGACATTCACAACAAACAGCTACGGAGACTTCTGAAAACAGAGTACTCGTGAGTACTCAAGTGTTTCCAACAGATGATGTAGTTACTAGAAGCATCCCAGTGTGCGCTTTAATGAGCTGAGGCACAGATTAATTCCAAAATTTACACAAGTGTGATGTTGTGTTATGGCGGCTCCTTTTTAAAGGGTTAACTGTTCATTTTGATGCAGTCATGGTAAAAGGAGCAGCTGTAAGAAGGTTTTGTGCACCTGCAGCCAAGAACCATAGAAGCAGCCTGTTGTATGTAACTGTGAAAAATCTAATAAATATTTTTATCTGTGTCATCACGGAGACATTCCAAGTCCATTAAGTGTCAATAAACAGCTGACATGCGGGTTAAAACAGCTTAGCCGTTTTAACCCGCATGTCAGCTGTTTTGTTTTTATTAAGGGATTATTCAACATTAATTCTCTTTTTAAAAGTTCCTTATAGAGATTGACAGTTTTATGACATTTGAGAGTCTACAAGCTTAATACTGATTATATATTATTCAAATTCAGCCAGAAGTCCGTCTAAATTGGGGGTTAAAACAGCTGCTGCGCACACACATACACACAACATCTACAGACTCTCTCAAAGTAAATACAACCCCAATTCCAATGAAGTTGGGATGTTGTGTAAAATGTAAATAAAAGAGAATACAATGATTTGCAAATCCTCTTCAACCTATATTCAATTGAATACACCACAAGATATTTAATGTTAAAACTGATCAACTTTAATGTTTTTGTGCAAATATTTGCTCATTTTGAAATGGATGCCTGCAACACGTTTCAAAAAAGCTGGGACAGTGGTATGTTTACCGCCATTCCAGCAGAGGGCGGTAAATCATCTATATATTAAAAGTGAAGCAGCATCTGTGTATGTGTGATTTTATTTAGTAAGTTCAATGTAAATACATTAAAAATACATGGATGACACTAGAAAGTGAAAACAATTTCCATTTTGATCCAAATGACAAAATAGAAGTAATAATAATAATACGGATAATAAGAACCTAAACAATTTATAAATACATTAAGACAGTAAATTAACATTTTAAAAAATTCCATAATTAACAGGAAATAAAATGGTTGACTTCTTCCTCTAAAAACTGTTGAGGTCTAAGGTTCTAAAAACATTCTGGACACACACCATTCCAACTCATTGAAACTTTGCATAATTTATTACTACCCTTGAAAAATATCAGCTACCTATTTTCTAAACACTTTTGGAAGCTTTAAAAATTGTCTGTAGGTGTGTGTGTGTGGGTGTGAATGTGTTTGTTTGTGTGTGGCCCTGCAACAGACTGCCGTCCTGTCCAGGGTGTACTCCACCTTACCCTCTGTACCCAATCTAGGGCCTGTGGATCTCCACGGGCAATGCGCTATTAAATGGTACACTGCCATGGCTACTAGCATGCTAACTGACTTCACCACTGGCACCACTATCTTGGTCTCTACTATCGTTTTCATGTATGTCAGCTGTCTTTTTTAAATTTTCATGCTTCTTTTTGGCTACTGGCATGAGCTAGTGTGACCGGAGGACCTATCTTTGTGGCCAGGATGGCGGTAGGATTTGAACATCAGACTGCTCAAACTGAAGACCAGAACTCTACCAGGTCAGCCAAAGGGGAATTCACTACTAGCCAAGCTAGCAGGAACATCTTTTCAATCTGGACTTCACCTTGCTACATATTTCCCCACCATTTTTGACTTTGTCCCGAAGTCATAGGTGCATTTAAGCGTGTTCTGTCACTACCCACATCCTGCCGACAATGCCAGTTTGAGACCGGAGGACCTATCTTTGTGGCTGTGACGGTGGTGGGATTCGAACACCAGATTGCTCGAACTGAAGACTAGAACTCTACCAGGTCAGCAAAAGGGGAATTTCCGGCTAGCCAAGCTAGCAGGAGCATCTTTTCAATCTGGACTTCACCTTGCTACACTAGTATAAATATTTAGGTGTAGCCTGTTTTTTTTTTTTTGTGTGTGTGTGGTGCAACAAAACCGAGCTCCGAGCAATGCTCCATATATTTATGTATGTTTTCCAGATTCCATACCAAGAAGTGGATTAGACTGTACAACTCCCTCTGGACGTGACGAAAGTTCATTGCAGGTTACTTCTCCAGCCAAGGCTGGTATCCATCTACAGGTGGGTGGACTGTGACAATGACTGTGCAAAAAGCCCAAGTCCATATATTGGTATTTATACCATTGATCAACTACACTAGACATGGTGAAGATGACTTGCTGAAGTTCATGCTGAGCATCAGAAGGGAGAAGAAAGGGTATTTAAGGGACTGTGAATGTGTCATGGTCTTGTTGCCAAACAGGCTGGTCTGAGTATTTCAGAAACTGCTGATCTACTGGGATTTTCAGACACAACTATCTCTAGGGTTTAGAGAGAATGGTCCAAAAAAGAGAAGATATCCAGTTAGTGGCAGCTGTGTGGAAGAAAATGTCTTGTTAATGTCAGAGGAGAACGGGCAGACTGGTTGGATGGGCGACTGCATGATGCTATGAAGCTGGGGCGTGACCAGACCCCCTTTACTGGGGCACATGCCCCAGTATAAATGAGCTGTGAACCAGTACAAATGCTACTGTTACGGTTGGGCATAGGGACAGACTAAATTCAACCCCAATAGCAGGTCAGCTAAACAAGAAGACAGAAGATCAAGAACAGCAATAAGATAAAAACTGAAGAATAGTCTTTTGGTGCAAGGTGAATTCAACACAGGAGTCAGCTTCATCAAAGGGTGAATTCAATTGAGCAGTCTTCAAAAACAGTGACAGTTCTGAGGAATATCTTCTTCACCAAAGGAGAGCATAAAGTCCACAGTCAAAAAAGGGAAACAACATACTACGCAGAATGTCCCAAATCAACATCAACTTCCTCCTTATGTAAAAGATAAATGCAAAATACAAAAATAGCAAGGAGGCTGGAAAACTGAGGGGAAAACAGCCTCCTCGTTGAAGAGGGAGAGCACTTAGGAAATAGCAGTCCAAAGCAGGACTTCCAAAAATGCAGGGTGAATTCAGAGTACTCACAAGAGGAAATGGATTCCAGTGACCCAGCAATAACACCAGCAACATTCAAAAATGCATACATGCAGTGGACCCACAACTAAGGCCAAACAGGAGTCACAATAGCCAGCCTTAATTGTTGCAGGTGGACACTCAAGCAGGTGCACTTAATTAGAGACTGATGTGTAAAGAATTTAAGAGAACACCAGATGGCAGTAAACAGATATTACCTGAAACTGAAGATAATAAAAGGGAACACCAGATGGCAGAAGATAGCCAGACATTGCTAGAAACTGAAGGAAATAGACAGACAAAGGCAGAGACTACTACTTGACAGGATAAAGGTGAAAAGACAAGATGTGATGACCTAACAAGGAGACAAGAGCTGAAAGAAGATATGAGTAGATACTTTGGGATCAACTGTGAGGACATAAGGAGATGAGTGCAGGAATAAGAGTAGATAGGAGCTGGGGACAGATGTGAGAAAAAGACAAAGAGGAGACAAGAGACTAAAATCCCAACACTGACAGAACCACAACAGCTACGTTTAATTTTCAACAATAAATATTTATCATACATTAATTCAGATAATTCAGACGGGAAAGATATATATTCCTTCTGAAATGCGTTGCAAGAGTATTAACTCCAAATAGAGGATATAGCTCATGCGCACATTCTGTATATGTCAGTGCGTGTCGCTGTGCATGAGCTGCAGGTGAACTCCCAACGAAAAAAAAAAACGTGAGACTGGGCTGCAACTCCACACATGCAGCTTTCCCTTAGAGTCCTTTGATCGAGAGAGTTACGACCCATCATGTCGTTACTCTCTCAATCAAGGGACACTAATGTCGGGTGCGGACCAGCAGCTGTTGGTCTGAAATCAGAGGAGGTTTTAGTGTCCAAAAACTATCTAACCTCCAAAAAAGAAAGCCTTGCAATCAAGGATATGCAGTGTGTTTTCAACTTGATGGATAACATCATGTTCCCAACGCTAACACAGGTCATTCAGATAGCATTAACAATCCCAGTCAAAAAGCTGTAGTTGTGTAAGGTCATTCAGTGTGTTGAGACGGCTCCACACTTGGCTGAGGTGCACAATGGGACAAGACAGGCTTCATTTTTTAATGCTAAAAAAATAAACAAACAGTTCAGATTGAGTTGAACTATCACTTGAACTATACCTTGAAAACTAGGTAATAAAACCATTACTTTGGAATGTGTGTGAAGAAAGTTCTGACTTGCCATTGTTTGTTATGACTTATATGCTTTTGTTGCCATGCTGAAAATGTTCATGTTTGTTAAAATAAATATGTTCCTACACTCATTAATATCTCAAGTATTAGTTTTGGTAAAAGAAGCAGTGGGGCTGGGCAGTGTGTGTGTGTGTGTGTGTGTGTGTGTGTGTGTGTGTGTGTGTGTGTGTGTGTGTGTGTGTGTGTGTGTGTGTGTGTGTGTGTGTGTGTGTGGGAGGAGGGGGATATGCAGTAGGAAGCCTGTGCCCCAGTACAGCGTTATGCCTCGTAACACCCCTGCTATCAAGTCAATATGGATCAATGTAACGGAGGCCAGCAGGTGTCGCTGTGCAGATGTAGTTAGTAAACCTCACTCCCAACAGCTCAAAAGGATTCTCTGGTCACAAGGCCAGATCCCTGGGTTTTAGCCTTCTGGTTAGAGAGTCCGACTCCCATGCCGGAGCTCGTGAGTTTGCGTCCCGAGGGGAGCGAATGGGCGGAGTCATAACAACACAACGTAGAGTGCAGCCGCTACAATGGTGCCGTGACCTGGATGGGAGTGAGTTTAGGGGGGTGAGTGTAACAGAGGCCAGCAGGTGTCGCTGTGCAGATGTAGTTAGTAAACCTCACTCCCAACAGCTCAAAAGGATTCTCTGGTCACAAGACCAGATCCCTGGGTTTTAGCCTTCTGGTTAGAGAGTCCGACTCCCATGCCGGAGCTCGTGAGTTTGCGTCCCGAGGGGAGCGAATGGGCGGAGTCATAACAACACAACGTAGAGTGCAGCCGCTACAATGGTGCCGTGACCCGGATGGGAGTGAGTTTAGGGGGGTGAGTGTAACGGAGGCCAGCAGGTGTCGCTGTGCAGCTGTAGTTAGTAAACCTCATTCCGAACAGATCAAAAGGATTCTCTGGTCACAAGGCCAGAGCCCTGGGTTTTAGCCTTCTGGTTAGAGAGTCCGACTCCCATGCCAGAGCTCGTGAGTTCGCGTCCCGAGGGGAGCGAATGGGCGGAGTCATAACAACACAACGCAGAGTGCAGCCGCTACATCAACATCTCTGAGGAATGTTTCCAACACTTTTTTGTACAAGTACACTTTCTGTTTTCACTGTGCACTGTGTAATTCTTTCCATTGTTTCAGCTGACAGCTCTCTTTGTGGGACAGAGTTTCCTTTCAATTACCAAAGTCCAACAACTCATTAAAGTCTGTAAGTACTCTCACTTACTGTGACTGCACACTGATTTGCATTTTTAGACTTTTGTCAGAATTAGTTTAGAAATGCAAATTACAAAGTGATTCCATAAATGCTTAATCAAAATTCAGTGATTTCCCCCAAAAGCTAGAAAAAATATTCCATTAATTAAACAAATTAAATTTAGTTTGTACAAGACATGATCAGCTATGCAGTAATTGATTGGTGCCACTGTGTGTTGATGCCATAATTACAAAACATAACTCCATAACATTCAGTCACAGATTGTCCAAACTATACCTTTTTGGAATCTTTATGATTAGACAAATAATGTGGTCTAGACGTGGAATTCCTCCGCACGTCTGTCTTAATGTGCCGGAAAAGTGCTGATGTCCACGTCTTTTCACAATTCCTGTGCTAGTCAGATGACATACTGGATCAAGACAGCATCCAGTTTAAAAATGAACAGGAGTTTTTGTCATTGAAAGAGAAGCTGCTCCACCACGCGTCGCGGTGCAGCCGCTCGGCGCAAAGCAACGCCGTGATGAAGCCTTCCAGGACATGTTGGGGCAGGTCCAGCTCATGCACAATCACAATCGGATAATCACACGACTGAAAAGCAACCGACAGCCGTCTGAAATCCACCTTTAAGCCGTCCTGTGAGACCAACACCGAGGTGGTTTTGTGCCGCGCCATGAGCAGCACCGTGGCGTGTCCCTCCGCTTCTTTTTCCATGAAAAAAACTCCTGTAACGGTGGAATGTGCCGATAAAGTGCTGATGTCCACATCTTCTGCCTTTTTGTGAAAGTCAGACAAGGTCCCGGATCAACAAAGCTTTCACGTTGGAAATGATCTGGTTGTTCCAGCGGGGTGTCAGCCTGTCGATGGGGGCTGGGAGTGCGCCGCGCTCTCAGCAGTTGTGGGCCGTCCTTAAAGGGGCAGTAACACCCCGTAATCTGTTTAATCTCCATAAAATCATCCCTGAAAGCCATATTAATTTTTCGAACGGTGTTCACCTGGAGGTCTCTCACAGTTTCTGGAAAAAAATTGATGCAGCAAAGCTCCAAATCGTTCAGACATTTATTCGCAATAAAAAATAGACGAGAGGGGTGGACCACACCTCACTCCAAGCCTGCTCACAGGCGAATGACGCAACCGACAGGCATGAAAAAACTCATGCACGCGCACGAAGGTTCAAGCTTGGCTGATGCAATCACACGTGATTCAAATCCATATGGTTAAGGAGTGATCCAGACGGTTTAAAGACCGCCCACAGCTGCTGAGAGCGCGCTGCGCTCCGAGCGCCGATCGACAGGCTCAGACCCCGCTGAAACTGTTGTGTGGGCCGCTGAAGAGGAGGTACTGCTGGCCCACCACCACCAGAGGGCGCCCTGCCTGGAGTGCGGGCTCCAGGCACCAGAGGGCGCTGCCGCCTCACAGGAGCAGCCAAGGTGACAGCCGTCACCTATCAACTGAGACAGCTGACATCCATCAGCGGAGGGGTATATCAGCTGGACGGCATCTCCACCTCATTGCCGAGATATCGCTCTACCAAGGAGGTAATATACTCAGCCAATTGTGTTGTCTTCTTGACATAATACCTTGTTACTTTTGCGCAGATAGCGAGTGGAACAGCAGGAGACTGTATTGGACCTTATTGATAAGTACACACATTCCTGCACTAACCAGTGTTTTTCTGACGAGAGGTGGAGGTGGTTTTTCCACCCTACGTGTTGCTGGGTGCAGCCGCACCCACATCTGACTGTCTCTGTTCCTCGCCAGCAGTACTGGATCCGACGAGCGGAGGCAGTGGCCACCTGGGAGTTCGGGACTTGGCGGCTCCAGTATTCCCGGGGTTCGGTGGCAGAGGAAATCGGGTGGTTCCGGTTCGACTCGGACAGACGTCTCCTATCGTCGAGCCTGCCCACACGACACCATTGGAATTGGTTTCTTTCCACAATTGTGATCTGTTGTGTTTGTTGTGCGTGTTCACAACAGTAAAGCTTTGTTATTTGACTTTCTTCATTGTCCGTTCATTTGCGCCCCCTGTTGTGGGTCCGTGTTCCTCACTTTCCCCAACAGAAACAACCAGATCATTTCCAACATGAAGGCTTTGTTGATCCGGGACGTCGTCTGACTTTCACAAAAAGGCAGAAGGCGTGGATATCAGCACTTTTTCGGCACATTCCACTGTTACAGGAGTTTTTTTCAAGGAA
This sequence comes from Thalassophryne amazonica, assembly GCF_902500255.1. Classification (NCBI taxonomy): domain Eukaryota; kingdom Metazoa; phylum Chordata; class Actinopteri; order Batrachoidiformes; family Batrachoididae; genus Thalassophryne; species Thalassophryne amazonica. Next base: position 61,404,157 of record NC_047112.1, on the reverse strand, counting down.
AGAAAAGTGGAGGGACGCGCCACGGAGCCGTTCATTACGCGGGACAAAACCAGCTCCGTGTTGGTCTCACAGGACGGCTTTGAGGTGGCTTTCAGGCAGCTTCCGGTTGCTTTTCAGTCGTGTGATTATCCGAGAAATTGAGCATGAGCTGGACATGCCCCAACATGTCCTGTGAGGCTTCATCACGGTGTTGCTTTGCGTCATGCGGCTCCACCGCGACGCACTGAACAACTCCGCACGTCTGTCTCAGTGTGCCGAAAAACTGCTGATGTCCACATCTTCCGCAATTCCTGTGCTAGTCAGACGACATACCGGATCAAGACAGCGTCCAGTTTAGAAATAAACGGCACATTCCACTGTTACAGGAGTTTTTGTCATGGAAAGAGGAGCGGAGGAACTCCGCGCATCGCGGTGGAGCTGCATGGCGCAAAGCAGGACATGTTGGGGCATGTCCAGCTCGCGGCGCGCTCTCAGCAGTTGTGGGCGGTCTTTAAACCGTCTGGATCACTCCTTAATCTGTGTAATCCCCATAAAATCATCCCTGAAAGCCATATTCATTTTCCGAACGGTGTCCACCTGGAGGTCTCTCACAGTTTTAGGAAAAAATTGATGCAGCAAAGCTCCAAATCTTCAGACATTTATTCGCAATAAAAAAAACGACGAGAGGGTGGACCAGCGCTCACACAAAGCCTGCTCACAGGCGAATGATGCAACCGACAGGAGTGAAAAAACTCACGCATGTGCACGAAGGTTCAAGCTTGGCTGATGCAATCACACGTGATTCAAATCCATATGGCTTTTGAAAAAAATAAAAAGGTCCGATACTTTTCTAACAGACCTCATATATATATATATATATATATATATATATATATATATATACGTACAATCTACCGTAACACGAAGAAGATAAAACTGGGATTAAACTATATAGTACAATTAAAGAGGGCTGGCACGGCGCTTTCATCCTCTTCTGTGCTGGATGACAGTTGGGAGTTTGGAGGTGGCACAGATACATGCAACGGCAGCTGTTTTCTGTTTTCACTAAAAGGTCGATTACAGGGGCTTAATCTTGGTAATTGTAGTGTTGTTCCTCCAGTTGTCTGGCCAGTAACTCCACCTTGGCTGTGGCTTGTGCCAGATGTTGATTTGTCATTGACAGAATTGCATAAAGATTTTAAAGGAAGTCTGGCGACTTATGCAAATGTCCATCTCAGGACTGCGTGGAGAGGCGTTACCCAGATTTACACAGATGGTTCGAGAGATCCGGCAACTAGACGGGTAGGTTTTGGTGTTTATGTTCCTCAGTTTGAACACTGTTTATTCAAAAGGGCAACTCCATATTCAATTACAACATAAAATGAATACAACAAATCGAACATAGCGACTCAGCAAATTCTGGGACGGTATTCCATCTCATTGAAAGTAAAAGGGGTATATCCTAAAATATATTTTACTTTATCTACAGCTGGTATTAAAAAAAAAAAAAAAAAGGAAAACACACAATTCCGGTGAGGAACCCTGAGCAAGTATAATTATGCCCAACCAAAGTAAATAATGACAGGGGTCCACCTATCCAAAAACAAATCCATATTCAAATGAAGCTTTGCTGTAATTTTTTCCATTAGATAGACATTTTTTAATCCGTCACGCCATTGAGGGAGAGTGGGAGGTAGTGCTTTTAACCATAATCTCGTTATCATTTTCTTTGCTACCAATAAACAAATGTGTTGTGTGGGCCGCCAGAAGAGGAGGTACTGCTGGCCCACCACCAGAGGGCGCCCTGCCTGAAGTGCGGGCTTCAGGCACGAGAGGGCGCTGCCGCCATGGACACAGCCGGGGGTGACAGCTGTCACTCATCTACTCAACATCATCTCACTCCATAAAGACCAGACGTCATCTCCACCTCGTTGCCGAGATATCATACTTCATAGGAGGTAATACTCTCAGTGAGATTTGTAACTCTGTTATTGTGAGAATTTGCAGGAGAACCGGTCGTTTGTGAGGAGGCTGTGCAAGACGGCGCTCCTTTTCAGCTGAGACCGCTGCAACATATTGAGTGAGAGGTGGAGGTGGCATTCCCACCGTTGTTGTTACTGGGTGTACACACACCCACACTTGACTGTCTTTGTTCTTCGCCAGCAGTACCAGATCCGACAGTCGGGGACGGTGATCACCTGGGAATTCGGGACTTGGCGGCTCCAGTATTCACCAGGTTCGGTGGCGGCGGAAATCGTGTGGTTCCGGCTCTTCTCAGGACAGACGTCTTCTATCCTCGAGCCTGCCCACACGTCACCTCTGTGTATTGACTGTTATGATAATCTGTGATTGTCTGTATGTTCGTTGTGCACATTCACAACATTAAATTGTTACTTTTTGGCTCATCTATTGACCGTTCATTTGCGCCCCCTGTTGTGGGTCCGTGTCACTACACTTTCCCAACAAAATGTGGAGCAATTGAGCTTCCCTTTTTGTCAAACCACCCCTTGGGGTCAGCCCTATAATGTACAACCCCTGGCAAAAATTATGGAATCACCAGCCTCGGAGGATGTTCATTCAATTGTTTAATTTTGTAGAAAAAAAGCAGATCACAGACATGACACAAAACTAAAGTCATTTCAAATGGCAACTTTCTGGCTTTAAGAAACACTATAAGAAATCAGGAAAAAAAATTGTGGCAGTCAGTAACGGTTACTTTTTTAAACCAAGCAGAGGGAAAAAAATATGGAATCACTCAATTCTGAGGAAAAAATTATGGAATCATGAAAAACAAAAAGAACACTCCAACACATCACTAGTATTTTGTTGCACCACCTCTGGCTTTTATAACAGCTTGCAGTCTCTGAGGCATGGACTTAATGAGTGACAAACAGTACTCTTCATCAATCTGGCTCCAACTTTCTCTGATTGCTGTTGCCAGATCAGCTTTGCAGGTTGGAGCCTTGTCATGGACCATTTTCTTCAACTTCCACCAAAGATTTTCAATTGGATTAAGATCCGGACTATTTGCAGGCTATGACATTGACCCTATGTGTCTTTTTGCAAGGAATGTTTTCACAGTTTTTGCTCTATGGCAAGATGCATTATCATCTTGAAAAATGATGTCATCATCCCCAAACATCCTTTCAATTGATGGGATAAGAAAAGTGTCCAAAATATCAACGTAAACTTGTGCATTTATTGATGATGTAATGACAGCCATCTCTCCAGTGCCTCTCCAGGCAGTCATCTTTATAAATCTCATTGGAACGGCACCAAACAAAAGTTCGAGCATCATCACCTTGCCCAATGCAAAATCAAGATTCATCACTGAATATGACTTTCATCCAGTCATCCACAGTCCACGATTGCTTTTCCTTAGCCCATTGTAACCTTGTTTTTTTCTGTTTAGGTGTTAATGATGGTTTTCGTTTAGCTTTTCTGTATGTAAATCCCATTTCCTTTAGGCGGTTTCTTACAGGTCGGTCACAGACGTTGACTCCAGTTTCCTCCCATTCGTTCCTCATTTGTTTTGTTGTGCATTTTCGATTTTTGAGACATATTGCTTTAAGTTTTCTGCCTTGACGCTTTGATGTCTTCCTTGGTCTACCAGTATGTTTGCCTTTAACAACCTTCCCATGTTGTTTGTATTTGGTCCAGAGTTTAGACACAGCTGACTGTGAACAACCAACATCTTTTACAATATTGCTGTTGTGTGGGCCGCTGAAGAGGAGGTACTGCTGGCCCACCACCACCAGAGGGCGCCGCCGCCCCACAGGAGCAGCCTCGGTAACAGCTGTCACCCATCACCTGAGACAGCTGACGGCAATTATCACTGGGGTATATCAGCAGGACGGCATCTCCACCTCATCGCCGAGATATCGTTCTACCTGGAAGGTAATAATCTCAGCTGACTGCTTGACAGTAACCTTTGTGATTTTTGTGAGTGATTGCAGACTTTTTTCTCCAACGAGAGGTGGAGGTAGCTTCCCTGCCGTACAGGTTGCTGGGTGCAAACGCGCCCACGTTAATTGTGTTCTTGTTCCTCGCCAGCAGTACCAGGTCCGACACGCGGAGGCAGTGGCCACCTGGGAGTTCGGAACTTGGCGGCTCCAGTATTCCCGGGGTCCTGTGGCGGAGGAAACCGTGTGGTTCCGGTTCTACTTTGGAGAGGCGTCTCCTATCTTCGAGCCTGCCCACACGACACCTTTGTGAATTGAACTTTGTCCATTGTTGTAATTTGTTGTTTGTTGTGCACGTTCGCAACAGTAAAGTGTTGTTATTTGACCTTTTCCATTGTCCGTTCATTTGCGCCCCCTGTTGTGGGTCCGTGTTCCTACACTTTCCCAACAATTGCATGATGATTTACCCTCTTTTAAGAGTTTGATAATCCTCTCCTTTGTTTCAATTGACATCTCTCGTGTTGGAGCCATGATTCATGTCAGTCCACTTGGTGCAACAGTTCTCCAAGGTGTGATCACTTCTTTTTAGATGCAGACAAACGAGCAGATCTGATTTAATGCAGGTGTTAGTTTTGGGGATGAAAATTTACAGGGTGATTCCATAATTTATTCCTCAGAATTGAGTGAGTCCATATTTTTTTCCCTCTGCTTGGTCTAAAAAAATAACCGTTACTGACTGCCACAATTATTTTTCCTGATTTCTTATAGTGTTTCTTAAAGCCAGAAAGTTGCCATTTGAAATGACTTTAGTTTTGTGTCACGTCTGTGATCTGTTTTTTTTTTCTACAAAATTAAACAACTGAATGAACATCCTCCGAGGCCGGTGATTCCATAATTTTTGCCAGGGGTTGTAATATTTTGGATCCAGTGGCAAATTAAAATTTACGATTGCTCGGATCTCTGCCTGGATCCCTAGCCAATATGGTTTCAAGGCGGGGCAGTCCCAAAAAATATGCAAATAATCCCCAGTTTGTTTGCAATCCCTCCAACACAGATTATTTTTACTATTATCATTATTAAAAGTATTTGATGGTGTCCTAAAAAATCTTAACTTAATTTTCCAATTGAACTCCTTCCAAATCGGACTGCTAGTAATTTTATGGCCTCTTTCACACACCTCTTCCCATTCTTCATCCTCAATAATTGTGTTTGCCTCTAACTCCCACTTCCCCTTCACTTCCAGTGAGTTATCAGACAGTTGAGAATGTAAGTCTTTATACATGTTCGATATTATTTTAACTTTACTTTTTTCTTCAATCACCTTAATTAATATTTGTTCAATTGGTGTAGGCAGTTGTTTCAAAGCGTCCCATTCTGCACATGACACTAAATAGTCTCGTAATTGTAAATATCGAAAAAACCCATCAGAACCTAAACCAAATTTGTCCTGCAACTGTTTAAAAGATCTTAATATCCCTCCATCAAACATCTGATGGTGTTATGTGTCGACGCGGGTTGAGGAGCGGACCTGCGTCTGACGGAACCCAGCGCTAAAACAACCAGAAAGCGGTTCCAATAACAAAACAATTTATTTCCCCCCTTTGGTGCGTAACAAAGTGTACAAACAAAAACTGCGTCGGTCTGGCGGAGTGAAGGACGGCACGCTCTCCAGCGCCCAAAAAGCGTTCTTTTGTTTTTCATGATTCCATAATTTTTTTCTCAGAATTGAGTGATTCCATATTTTTTTTTCCCTCTGCTTGGTCTAAAAAAGTAACCGTTACTGACTGCCACAATTTTTTTTTCCTGATTTCTTATTGTGTTTCTTAAAGCCAGAAAGTTGCCATTTGAAATGACTTTAGTTTTGTGTCATGTCTGTGATCTGCTTTTTTTCTACAAAATTAAACAACTGAATGAACATCCTCCGAGGCCGGTGATTCCATAATTTTTGCCAGGGGTTGTACACCAGCAGTGGCAGCACATTTGGGATACTGAGACCAAGAGAAGACACTTTCACACTATTGTTTCAAAAATAGAGCAGGGTAATGTGTCACTGGGTGTCTCACAATGATATGAGGTTGGCAAGGCATAGGCTGGGTCATTGTGGGTTAAACAGTGGGCTGTATGTGCTTGGGAAACATCTGGACGATTGCTGTCATTTTTGCGGCGTCACTGAATCTGTATCTATCTCATTGACATGTAATAGGTGTTCTGTGTCTTATGACCTGAGGGGGGCAGCAATGCACTGACCGTGCCTAGCCTGCCGACAACCAAAAAGAAGAAGGAAACGTAATGTATTGTAACATCGGCATCATAACAGAGGAGGGCAGCATTGCGCACAACAGCGTATAGCCTGCCGGAACCCCATTAGAAGAAGAAGAAGAAGAAGGGAAAAAAAAAAAAAAACGTGAGGAGGAAGCGTCGACTGGATCTGTGCACGAGGGTCTAACGCGCTTTACATTTTTATTTTGTCAGATGTAAATAAGCTTCAGAGGAATATCGGAGAAGTCAGGATGTCTGATTTCTCGTCACTGGGGCTTTCAGAGTGGCTGGTTAAACAGTGTAAACAGTTAGGAATCAGCAGACCTACAGCGGTCCAGGAAAACTGTCTGCCAGCGATTCTACAAGGTAACCGTAGAGACTGTAACACCGTTTAAATCTTTTATTCTACAAGGTAACCGTAGTGACTGTAACACCGTTTAAAACTTTTATTCTACAAGGTAACCGTAGAGACTAACACCGTTTAAAACTTTTATTCTACAAGGTAACCGTAGAGACTGTAACACCGTTTAAAACTTCTATTCTACAAGGTAACCGTAGTGACTGTAACATCGTTTAAAACTTTTATTCTACAAAGTAACCGTAGAGACTGTAACACCGTTTAAAACTTTTATTCTACAAGGTAACCGTAGAGACTGTAACACCGTTTAAAACTTTTATTCTACAAGGTAACCGTAGAGACTGTAACACCGTTTAAAACTTTTATTCTACAAGGTAACCGTAGAGACTGTAACACCGTTTAAAACTTTTATTCTGCAAGGTAACCGTAGAGACTGTAACACCGTTTAAAACTTTTATTCTGCAAGGTAACCGTATAGACTGCAACACCGTTTAAAACTTTTATTCTGCAAGGTAACCGTAGAGACTGTAATGCCACTTTTATTCTACAAGGTAACTGTTGAGACTGTAACGTCATTTAACACTTTTATTCTACAAAGTAACCGTAGAGACTGCAACTGCATTTAAAACTTTTATTCTACAAGGTAACCGTAGAGACTGTAACACCGTTTAAAACTTCTATTCTACAAGGTAACCGTAGTGACTGTAACATCGTTTAAAACTTTTATTCTACAAGGTAACCGTAGAGACTGTAACACCGTTTAAAACTTCTATTCTACAAGGTAACCGTAGTGACTGTAACATCGTTTAAAACTTCTATTCTACAAGGTAACCGTAGTGACTGTAACATCGTTTAAAACTTTTATTCTACAAAGTAACCGTAGAGACTGTAACACCGTTTAAAACTTTTATTCTACAAGGTAACCGTAGAGACTGTAACACCGTTTAAAACTTTTATTCTACAAGGTAACCGTAGAGACTGTAACACTGTTTAAAACTTTTATTCTGCAAGGTAACCGTAGAGACTGTAACACCGTTTAAAACTTTTATTCTGCAAGGTAACCGTATAGACTGCAACACCGTTTAAAACTTTTATTCTGCAAGGTAACCGTAGAGACTGTAATGCCACTTTTATTCTACAAGGTAACTGTTGAGACTGTAACGTCATTTAACACTTTTATTCTACAAAGTAACCGTAGAGACTGCAACTGCATTTAAAACTTTTATTCTACAAGGTAACCGTAGAGACTGTAACACCGTTTAAAACTTTTATTCTACAAATTAACCGTAGAGACTGTAACGGCATTTAACACTTTTATTCTACAAGGTAACTGTAGAGACTGCAACTGCGTTTAAAACATTTATTCTGCAAGGTAACCGTATAGACTGCAACACCGTTTAAAACTTTTATTCTACAAGGTAACCGTAGAGACTGTAATGTCACTTTTATTCTACAAGGTAACTGTTGAGACTGTAACGTCATTTAACACTTTTATTCTATAAAGTAACCGTAGAGACCGTAACACAGTTTAAAACTTTTATTCTACAAATTAACCGTAGAGACTGTAACGGCATTTAACTCTTTTATTCTACAAGGTAACTGTAGAGACTGCAACTGCGTTTAAAACATTTATTCTGCAAGGTAACCGTATAGACTGCAACACCGTTTAAAACTTCTTTTCTACAAGGTAACTAAAGACTGTAATGCCACTTTTATTCTACAAGGTAACTTGAGACTGTAACGTCATTTAACACTTTTATTCTACAAGGAAACTGTAGAGACTGTAATCCCATTTAACATTTTTATTCCACAAGGTAACTGTAGAGACTGTAATGCCACTTTTATTCTACAGGGTAACTGTAGAGACTGCAACACTGTTTAAAACTTTTATTCTACAAAGTAACTATAGAGACTGTAACGCCATTTAACACTTTTATTCTACAAGGTAACCGTAGAGACTGTAATGACACTTTTATTCTACAGTGTAACCGTAGGGACTGCAACACCGTTTAAAACTTTTATTTTACAAGGTAACTGTAGAGACTGTGACGCCGTTTAACACTTTTATTCTACAAGGTAACCATAGAGAGTATAACACTGTTTAATATGTTTATTCTACCAGGTAAACATAGAGATGATAACATGTATAACACGCATTTGTGCGACAAGGTAACGTTTCACTTCTAAATGGAAAAACAACTTTAAGGAGTCTAACTGGGTTTGCTTTGGTTTGTATCTATCACTTGCTCTGTCACATAAGTTTAACTTAATAATAAAACAGAGTATTTATGATGCTTTTAAACCCCTGTGGTGCTGCTAATAAAAATATATAATGTAATGTAAATGTATAATATTTTGTATTTGTTTAAAGTATTAAAGGTGTTGTCCTTTTGATTTTATTTATACCTTTATATGTGTCTGTACCCCGCCTCACACACTGTGAGTTCTGGGATAGGCTTCACCCCCCCACCCCCCGTTACCTTTGATTGGAGTAGGCGGGTACAAAAAATGGATGAATTTATTTTCCCACAGTCTGTTTTTATTCAGAAGTCACTGGAGGTGATTGAAACTGTTGTTTGTGCTCAGGTCGGGACTGTATGGGCTGTGCCAAGACCGGAAGTGGGAAGACCGCAGCATTTGTGTTGCCGGTGTTGCAAAAATTGTCAGAGGATCCTTATGGCATCTTCTGCCTTGTGCTCACTCCAACCAGGTCAGAGAGCAATTTGGATGTTATAGCTACAGTTTATCTTAACAATTACAAGACAAATCCTTCTGTAAATGTATTGCTTCAAAAATGAGTGCTGGCGGAGCACACTGGTGGTCAGAGGGTTAAGGCTCTAGCTCGATTAAGAAGCTGGAGTCCACAGAGTGCATGATTGGTTTCTGAGCTGTGAGACCTTTTTTCCATTTCTCAGCTTTGCAAACAATATTAAATAATAATAATTAAAAAGCTATGTAATTATCTCGGTAGCATCTGTGCAGCTGTTCTTTTTCTGCATCTGACCACATCCACATATTTCCAGACGCTTCAATGCAGTTAGTAGGAGCAAATATTGTGGTAAACTAAAATATTGTTAACACTGTTTGTTTTTCATAATATGACAATAGTGTTGATCTTTCAAAATAAAATGGCTTCTGCATGTTCAATTAACCAGAACAATCCCATAGTTATAAATGGCACATCTTGTCACATGGGGTACACATAATGCTTCTTTTCATTGCTGTTTTTATGGTGTTACCTGCTGTGCTGGCTCTTTCTCTGATGAAATATGAGTTTCATTTAACTAACAATGAAATCTTTGTATCATATTAATACCTAATACTTACAAAATCAAACTTTCTCTCCTATTTAAATTTTAAATAAACAAGCTATCATTGAGTGTTGTGGTTTAATTTGTTTTTGTTTGTTGAAGGACTTGTACATCAACAGCTCTTTTTGCTTTTGCCTCTGTGACAATATAAACAAGAACAATCAGAGATTTCGGACATCCGCCAAGGGTTGACGAAGACTCAGAATAAAAGATATGTGATTCACATCGTGACCCGGACTTTACCTGCAGCTGGATTCCACAACACAATGCAGTAATCGCATACTGATCCATTATGGTCCGATTGATCATTAATTCACAAGCTGAAACAAAATAGTGTCTTCCTGATCTTGATTTTATATTGTGATGTTGTATCCTTCTGCTGCAGAACCTGCATATTCATGTGGTTCAATCCCAACAAATCCTGAGCCAGAAGCCGGATCACCTCCAAAATTCAGTGGAGTCTTTCATGCCCTAATATCTATCTGTGTTACAAATTTGGTGAAAATCTTTGAAATAGTTTGACGTAATCCATCAAAGCCTAAATAAAGTGAAATCTTGATCCAGAATCTGGATCTGGATCACCTCCAAAATTTAATGGAGTCTTCCATGGCTTAATATCTATCTGTTCTGAAAATTTTGTCAAAAATTGTGCAGTAGTTTTGATGTAATCCTGCTAACAGAGACAAATAAATAACCTCCAATGATCGCTTGCATTTTCTAATGTGGTCTGTTCATGAATATCATGAATCCTATTTAGCCAAATTGATGACACAACATCAAATTAAAGTGCAAGGTTTTATAGGAGTAATTTACTAAAAGTAAACAAAAGCCTGATTTTACACGAATGGACCGTGGCTTTAAGGATTTACATGTAATTGAAAACGCTGTATTAAGCATCCAAACATACCTTGAAATTACAACAAATTGAGGAGATATTAACGAGTTATTTAGTGGAAATCAAAATCAAGAAGGTTGCCATGGGAGCATGCCACAAATCTATATGAAACATCCTTACCACCCTAACATATGAGGTCTATTAGATAATAAACTAACCCTTTTATTTATTTATTTTTTTTACTATATGGATTTGAATGACGTGCGATTACACCAATCATGCTTGAACCCTCGTGCGCATGCGTGAGTTTTTTCACGTGTGTCGGTGACGTCATTTCCCTGTGGGCAGGCCTTGAGTGAGATGTGGTCCCGCCCTCTCGGCTGAATTCCTTTGTTTCACACGCTGCTTGAGACGGCGCTTTGCTTTATCAAAATTTTTTATGGACCTGTGAGGAATATCCGAGTGGACACTATTCGAGAAATTAAGCTGGTTTTCGGTGAAAAGTTTAACAGCTGATGAGAGATTATGGGGTGTTTCTGTCGGTGTAAGGACTTCCCACGGAGCGGGACGTCCTGCAACGCTTCCAGGTGCCATCGTCGGCCTGTTTCGACCTGAAAACATCCTAATTTAAGGCTTAATTCACCCAGGACGTCGTGAGAGAACAGAGAAGATTCAGAAGAGGCCGGCATGAGGAGTTTATGCGGACATGAAAGACGTGCGCGCAAATTCGCAGAGTCGTTTCCGTGACAACTCGGCAAATCTTTGTGCGCCGCGACAGGAAAAATACCTCCGTGTTGAAAACCTTTTGTAAAATTCAGGCGGCTTTTGATGGCTTTCAACAAGTGAGTAACTGAGAAATTGTTTAACAGCTTGGGCATGTTCCAACTTGCCCGTTAAGGTTTCCAACGGAGGTGTTTTTCCTGTTGCGATCCCCCGCGGTCGGGTCCGGCCCGACATGCGACTCTGCCCGCACATTCTTTCATTACAAAATGTCCGTTAACAATGGAATGTCCGAATAAACTCCTCATGCCGACTTCTTCTGAAAGTTCTCTGTTCTCTGACGACTTCCTGGGTCAGCAGAGCCTGAAATGTGGAAGTTTTCAACTTGAAACGGCGAGACGCTGCCGCCTCGAAGCACAGATCGCTGTCAGGCACCGTGGGCCGTCCTTACGGCGACACTACCAGACCAAAATCTCTCATCAGCCGTTAAAATTTTTACCGAAAACCAGCTGAATTTATCGAATGGTGTCCATTCATTTGTGCCTTACAGTTTTGAAAAAAATTTGATCAAACAAAGCAGCAGTCTCTGAGCCATTCCTAAACAATGAAAAAATCGACGAGAGGGTGGACGACTGCTCACTCAAAGACTGCCCACAGGTGAATGACGTAACCGACAGGCGTGAAAAAAAACTCTTGCATGCCCACGAGGGTTCAAGCATGTCTGATGTAATCACACGTGATTCAAATCCATATGGTTTTTGAAAAAAATAATAAGGTCGGATACTTTTCTAATAGACCTCGTACTTTTAGTACCCTGAGAAAATGAAAACAAAAGGACCGGGCATTTTTAAGATTTATAAGGCAGAAAATAAAATGAATATGGCCGCCATGCATGCAGTAACCAGTGGGATGTGAAATTAAAGGGAAATCATAGCAGGATGTGCATAAAAAGGAATCATCCTAAAACCAACCTCAGCACACCAGGGAATAATTGACACATGCATTTTTTACTTATCAAAAGTAAAATTTGACAAACAGCTTTTGAAAGAATGAATTGACAGAAAATCAGGAGACTCATGGTGAGTCACCTTCAGAAAGATTTCTAGAGTTGGGCTATATCTGTACAGTTCAAGAGTTCCAGTCCAAATGAGGATTCTGAAGCCCTCGATAAATAAACGTGTTGTCTACAACTTGCACCCTGTGACACTGATTGCACTTAACATGCACTCATTGAACTTCACTTGGTGCTTCTGCACTTGCATTGCTGCTTCATTCTAAAGTGATATATTATTGCAAGTAATTAATCTGAGGGGCCCTAAATTCAATGAAGCATAAACATGCAATCAGTACTTGACCAATTTCATCTTTAAAAGTCAGGTTACTTATAATGACTAATAATATTAGACTGAGCTCCTGACTGTACATGGGACGGATGGACACTGTGGGACCAAAATTATGATTTCCAGCTCTGAAACCTTCAATATCCCAAAGTTAAATATGTGTGAATAATAAATCTTCACAAATTCTGATTTGAGTAAAAAATGTCACCTTCATCTATGTAAATTGGCAATGTATGAAGAAAAATGATCTCCAATATCATAAAAAGAACAAAATCAGTGAGCCTTAAGAGATCTGTCATCATGCAAAAGTAAATACAATTTGTGCACAAATATCTGTTGTAAACACTGTGACTATGCAAAAATTATACATGTAAATCATACAAATAATGTACAGTACCAAAGGAAACAATGTCCCACAACATGTTTGTCCGTCACGTGTGACAGACGGACATTTTGTGGGACGGAAATGGTCCATTGGTTGTGGGGACTTGGCCACTTGAATTTTTTTCATGGATGTCATTATAGAGTATGCTTGTGGGTAGGTCTTCATCACACTTTTTTTTAATCTTCCCACAGTGAGGAGCAACATGTAGCGTTATGGACGGACACTGTGGGACGAAAAAAAAAAAAAAGACCAAAATAAAAGGACTGCAGTATCACATTTGAAAAATTGAATGAAAAGTTGTTAATTTTGTCAACTCTTTCGATCAACCAATAGGTGTTTTGGGTACTTCCACAAGATTTAACCTGTTTTTTATCCACTAAATGCAAGGTGACCTGTATGTACAGTAAATTTTGGTAGTTTTGCATTATGCTTCATTGAAGAAAACAGGACGGACCAGCTGCAATTGCCCCGAAAGTACCACATATCAATGGGAACTAGAAACGATAAGGATGCTGTAAATATGATGTTTCCTAATGATTAATAGGTGTACATCTTATTTCTGTCAATCACTAATGATTAAATGCAGAGTGGTGCATACAGAGCAAAAAGAGAAAGAAACACTCAGTGCATCGTGGGAACCCCCCAGCAGTCTAAGTCTATAGCAGCATAACTAAGGGATGGTTCAGGGTCACCTGATCCAGCCCTAACTATAAGCTTTAGCAAAAAGGAAAGTTTTAAGCCTAATCTTAAAAGTAGAGAGGGTGTCTGTCTCCCTGATCCGAATTGGGAGCTGGTTCCACAGGAGAGGAGCCTGAAAGCTGAAGGCTCTGCCTCCCATTCTACTCTTACAAACCCTAGGAACTACAAGTAAGCCTGCAGTCTGAGAGCGAAGCGCTCTATTGGGGTGATATGGTACTATGAGGTCCCTAAGATAAGATGGGACCTGATTATTCAAAACGTTATAAGTAAGAAGAAGAATTTTAAATTCTATTCTAGAATTAACAGGAAGCCAATGAAGAGAGGCCAATATGGGTGAGATATGCTCCCTCCTTCTAGTCCCCGTTAGTACTCTAGCTGCAGCATTTTGAATTAACTGAAGGCTTTTCAGGGAACTTTTAGGACAACCTGATAATAATGAATTACAATAGTCCAGCCTAGAGGAAATAAATGCATGAATTAGTTTTTCAGCATCACTCTGAGACAAGACCTTTCTAATTTTAGAGATATTGCGTAAATGCAAAAAAGCAGTCCTACATATTTGTTTAATATGTGCTTTGAATGACATATCCTGATCAAAAATGACTCCAAGATTTCTCACAGTATTACTAGAGGTCAGGGTAATGCCATCCAGAGTAAGGATCTGGTTAGACACCATGTTTCTAAGATTTGTGGGGCCAAGTACAATAACCTCAGTTTTATCTGAGTTTAAAAGCAGGAAATTAGAGGTCATCCATGTCTTTATGTCTGTAAGACAATCCTGCAGTTTAGCTAATTGGTGTGTGTGTCCTCTGGCTTCATGGATAGATAAAGCTGGGTATCATCTGCGTAACAATGAAAATTTAAGCAATGCCGTCTAATAATACTGCCTAAGGGAAGCATGTATAAAGTGAATACAATTGGTCCTAGCACAGAACCTTGTGGAACTCCATAATTAACCGTAGTCTGTGAAGAAGATTTCCCATTTACATGAACAAATTGTAATCTATTAGATAAATATGATTCAAACCACCGCAGCGCAGTGCCTTTAATACCTATGGCATGCTCTAATCTCTGTAATAAAATTTTATGGTCAACAGTATCAAAAGCAGCACTGAGGTCTAACAGAACAAGCACAGAGATGAGTCCACTGTCTGAGGCCATAAGAAGATCATTTGTAACCTTCACTAATGCTGTTTCTGTACTATGATGAATTCTAAAACCTGACTGAAACTCTTCAAATAGACCATTCCTCTGCAGATGATCAGTTAGCTGTTTTACAACTACCCTTTCAAGAATTTTTGAGAGAAAAGGAAGGTTGGAGATTGGCCTATAATTAGCTAAGATAGCTGGGTCAAGTGATGGCTTTTTAAGTAATGGTTTAATTACTGCCACCTTAAAAGCCTGTGGTACATAGCCAACTAATAAAGATAGATTGATCATATTTAAGATCGAAGCATTAAATAATGATAGGGCTTCCTTGAGCAGCCTGGTAGGAATGGGGTCTAATAGACATGTTGATGGTTTGGATGAAGTAACTAATGAAAATAACTCAGACAGAACAATCTGAGAGAAAGAGTCTAACGAAATACCGGCATCACTGAAAGCAGCCAAAGATAACGATACGTCTTTGGGATGGTTATGAGTAATTTTTTGTCTAATAGTAAAAATTTTATTAGCAAAGAAAGTCATGAAGTCATTACTAGTTAAAGGAATACTCGGCTCAATAGAGCTCTGACTCTTTGTCAGCCTGGCTACAGTGTTGAAAAGAAACCTGTGGTTGTTCTTATTTTCTTCAATTAGTGATGAGTAGTAAGATGTCCTAGCTTTACGGAGGGCTTTTTTATAGAGCAACAGACTCTTTTTCCAGGCTAAGTGAAGATCTTCTAAATTAGTGAGACGCCATTTCCTCTCCAACTTACGGGTTATCTGCTTTAAGCTGCGAGTTTGTGAGTTATACCACGGAGTCAGGAACTTCTGATTTAAAGCTCTCTTTTTCAGAGGAGCTACAGCATCCAGAGTTGTCTTCAATGAGGATGTAAAACTATTGACGAGATACTCTATCTCACTTACAGAGTTTAGGTAGCTACTCTGCACTGTGTTGGTATATGGCATTAGAGAACATAAAGAAGGAATCATATCCTTAAACCTAGTTACAGCGCTTTCTGAAAGACTTCTAGTGTAATGAAACTTATTCCCCACTGCTGGGTAGTCCATCAGAGTAAATGTAAATGTTATTAAGAAATGATCAGACAGAAGGGAGTTTTCAGGGAATACTGTTAAGTCTTAAATTTCCATAACATAAGTCAGAACAAGATTAAAGTGGTGGGTGGACTCATTAACATTTTGAGCAAAGCCAATTGAGTCTAATAATAGATTAAAGGCAGTGTTGAGGCTGTCATTCTCAGCATCTGTGTGGATGTTAAAATCGCCCACTATAATGATCTTATCTGAGCTAAGCACTAAGTCAGACAAAAGTTCTGAAAATTCACAGAGAAACTCACAGTAACGACCAGGAGGACGATAGATAACAACAAATAAAACTGGTTTTTGGGACTTCCAATTTGGATGGACAAGACTAAGAGTCAAGCTTTCAAATGAATTAAAACTCTGTCTGGGTTTTTGATTAATTAATAAGCTGGAATGGAAGATTGCTGCTAATCCTCCGCCTCGGCCCGTGCTACGAGTGTTCTGGCAGTTAGTGTGACTCGGGGGTGTTGACTCATTTAAACTAACATATTCATCCTGCTGTAACCAGGTTTCTGTAAGGCAGAATAAATCAATATGTTGATCAATTATTATATCATTTACTAACAGGGACTTAGAAGAGAGAGACCTAATGTTTAATAGACCACATTTAACTGTTTTAGTCTGTGGTGCAGTTGAAGGTGCTATATTATTTTTTCTTTTTGAATTTTTATGCTTAAATAGATTTTTACTGGTTATTGGTGGTTTGGGAGCAGGCACCGTCTCTACGGGGATGGGGTAATGAGGGGATGGCGGGGAGAGAAGCTGCAGAGAGGTGTGTAAGACTACAACTCTGCTTCCTGGTCCCAACCCTGGATAGTCACGGTTTGGAGGATTTAAGAAAATTGGCCAGATTTCTAGAAATGAGAGCTGCTCCATCCAAAGTGGGATGGATGCGTCTCCTAACAAGACCAGGTTTTCCCCAGAAGCTTTGCCAATTATCTATGAAGCCCACCTCATTTTTTGGACACCACTCAGACAGCCAGCAATTCAAGGAGAACATGCGGCTAAACATGTCACTCCCGGTCCGATTGGGGAGGGGCCCAGAGAAAACTAAAGAGTCCGACATTGTTTTTGCAAAGTTACACACCGATTCAATGTTAATTTTAGTGACCTCCGATTGGCGTAACCGGGTGTCATTACTGCCGACGTGAATTACAATCTTACCAAATTTACGCTTAGCCTTAGCCAGCAGTTTCAAATTTCCTTCAGTGTCGCCTGCTCTGGCCCCCGGAAGACAATTGACTATGGTTGCTGGTGTCGCTAACTTCACATTTCTCAAAACAGAGTCGCCAATAACCAGAGTTTGATCCTCGGCGGGTGTGTCGCCGAGTGGGGAAAAATGGTTAGAAATGTGAACGGGTTGGCGGTGTACACGGGGCTTCTGTTTAGAACTATGCTTCCTCCTCACAGTCACCCAGTCAGCCTGCTTTCCCGGCTGCTTGGGATCTGCCAGAGGGAAACTAACGGCGGCTAAGCTACCTTGGTCCGCACCGACTACAGGGGCCTGGCTAGCTGTAGAATTTTCCACGGTGCGGAGCCGAGTCTCCAATTCACCCAGCCTGGCCTCCAAAGCTACGAATAAGCTACACTTATTACAAGTACCATTACTGCTAAAGGAGGCCGAGGAATAACTAAACATTTCACACCCAGAGCAGAAAAGTGCGGGAGAGACAGAAGCCGCCATGCTAAACCGGCTAAGAGCTAGTAGCTGTGCTAAGCTAGCGGATTCCTAAAAACACACAAAGTGAATAATGTGTAAATAATTTAGAGGTGATTCAGCAGAGGGAGTGCTTTAGTTAAGGCACGTGAAGATTACACTGTGAAACAAATCGTTATCTAGTTAACTAGATCAATCTAACTGCGCAGATTAAACAGCTAACAGATACAGCAAAACACCGCTGTGCTCCGGAACAGGAAGTGATACAATACCGCAGTGAGAGCCAACCACCAGTAGAGGCAAGGAAATTGTGTTAAAACACTACAAAAATGGTTTAAACAATTTTTTTCAAAATCACCTTTAGATAAAAGAAATCTAATGTTTCCACAGACTGTATGGGCCAAATGTACTCAGAAAATGTTTATCATTCATTTCTTAAAAAGCAGTTTCAGTATTTCTTCAGTTTGTGGAGGAGTAATATTTAATCTTCAGTGCATAATGTCTGTTGTTAATCACACCCTCTGAGGTGGGTTTATAAAGTCATGTATTTCTTTTTTTTTATGTGACGTGCAGGGAGTTGGCATATCAGATCGCAGAGCAGTTCCGGGTCCTTGGAAAGCCTCTGGGTCTGCGAGACTGCATCATCGTTGGTGGAATGGGTAATGTGTGTTTCTGTTGGTTCATCAGAAAATCTGTGATCAGCATGGCTGCAGATTATTAAGGATTGTCACTATTAAAATGTTTCTTGCAGTGTAATTCTGTCATTGAGCTAAATTTGAGAATTGAGGTTTGTGTGTGTGTGTGTGTGTGTATGTATATATAATATTATACAACTAATGGATGGTAAGGAGTCCAACATAGAGAAATATTGGATGAAGAAAAGTTATGTTGGACGAGGCGTAGCCAACTTGCCATCCATCAGTTGTTGTGTTCTCCACTCCCCCTCCCAAATTAAGCAAACAACAAAGAGTCAAGTAAATTAGATCAATTTATTTTGTTGTGAACAGCATATAAATGCTTCTAAAACATCAGTCGCGTGCTTGTCTACCTTCTTAATGTTTTTGGCATCCTTGGAGTTCAATATTTCCACCAGTTCCTCCTCTGTGAACTCGGCAGACCTCGCTGGCAGACGATTTTCTGCTGCTGTTGACATGATTGTTGCCATTTTTTTCAACCAGCATCTGTCAGCAAGTTCCTGACCTCCGCTACGTCATTAGTGATGTCATCTCATGAATAATTGTATGCCACGCTCTGATTGGCTAGCTGTTGGCAGTAAGCTCTAACGCTATCTATATGCAATCTGAGTGGAGAACATATATATATATATATATATATATATATATATATATATTATCCGGCCCTTTAAATGTTTTTGTTACTCTGCATCACAGATGTGATACGTTTCATCCTAAATGACAAATCTGTTGAATTTTGGAGGACTACAACTAGGGCACTCACAATTACTACAATATACATATATATAAATACTACAATATTTGCCAATCGCGGTTATTTTTCATATTCGCGATTACAGTGAATTATTTATTTTACCCACAAAGTTGCGTAAAACAACTCACAATCTGATGTCATCGTGTTGCACCAGCAGTCGCATGCAGCCTTGCTGCCTCACTCACCCTGTTTCCCTCTCATCTTGGTCGGATGGTTAGCAAGGTGAGGATAACATGGAGCGTGAGGAGGTTCTTTTCCAAAGCCACGTACCATGGCACCGCTGTGGATGCATTTCGGTTTTAAGTAGGGCTGCCACGACTAGTCACGACTACGTCGTCTATTGAAATTGTCAACTAATTTAGTGGTCGACGAGTCGTTTATTTTATTTAAGTCTTTGTTTTTCTCTCAATTCATTCAGTTCTAGGCAGCGAGCCGTCCTGCCGTCATTTGGACGTTCAAGTTTTGAATAAGATGGCTGATTAAAACAGTGGCGATCTTGTTCAAAGCCGCTAAAATGCGCAGTTTACCGAAGGGGTGTGTGTGTGTGCGTGTGTGTGCTTGCACAGAGTCAACATGCTGCAGACTGTGAGGGAGGGAGCGGGTGGGGGAGGAGATTCCTGAATGGAGGCATGAGAACCATCAGTGCACGTGAGACAGCGAGCGCGGAGCAGAGAGAGAGAACTTTAACCCGAGTGAACATGTTAAAAAAAAAAAAAAACGCACACACAACAAATAAAATCAAACTGTGGAGCTGCCTTTACTTCTCTGCACTTTCTCTACCGGTGTGGTTCTGCCGCTACCGTCCTGTTCACACCATGTGTGCATCGTATACTGAATTTATGAGATCATGAGATGAAATAAACAGTTAAATATCCTTAAAAAATGACAATATATAAATGAACTGAGCAAAAATTATGCATACAGGGGTTAAAAAAAAAAACCCTGATGTGGAGAAGCTGGCACAGATCACAGCTGTTATTTTCCAAAGGTATGTATTTGTTCAGTCTTGAGCTTAGTGTAGTGTTTAAGCACAAAACGTGACTGATGAAAAAAAGGATGACTTCATCACACTAAAATGAACTGAATGAATGAATGGTTTATTCAGGACAGCACGCATGAACAAAATCTCTCATTTACAAAACAAGTCGAGAGAAAACAAAAATTAAATCATAGAACAAAACTCAAACAATTTACCAATTTAGTGCGGCTGAAAGTGTGTGGGCAGAAGCTTATAAATGACCACCCCGTGCATCAGTTTCTGTGTACAAACAAAAAATAAACACGAAAAACAAATGCCAGTCAGTAATGTAACGCAGTGAAACAAAGCAATACAACAGACAGACAAACAAAAAATAGCCACACAGGCAATTTATGTAATTACTCAAACTATAACAAGTTATTATATTATTTTTATACAGTCTTTTAAAACAAGCCAATGTACTAGATACCTTAATACAATCTAAACAATTATTCCACACTCCAACACCCTTTACCGAAATGCAATGACCTTTAGCAGTAGTTCGAATCTTTCTTCTATCAAATACCAAAATTCCATGCAAATTATAACTGGACTCTCTCATTTTAAACAGCTCCTGGACATGTTGAGGCAAGAGTCCATTTTTAACTTTATACATTATCTGTATTGTAAAATAATCAACCAGATCATAAAATTTCAAAAACTGAAGATGAACAAACAATGAATTTGTTGGTTCACGATATGGTTTTTTACTTACCACTGTTAGTTTTTTTTTGTAACAGAAATATTGGATTAGTGTTTGTTTTTTATGTATTTCCCCAAACTTCAATGCAAGAAGTCATATAAGGGACAAGTAATGAGTGATAGAATGAAACCAACATATGCTGGGGGAGAAAGTATTGACTTTTGATATTTTGGACTTTTGTTTTATGACTTTTCAACAGAGCTTATCATCAACAAAAACTCCAAGAAATTTGGTTTGAGATACAATTTCAATTTCAATGCCATTCAACAATAATTTACTGCTTAAATTTCTAGGCTTATTTCCAAATATAATGTACTTAGTTTTACCGAAATGAAGTGATAACTTATTAGAGTCTAACCAGTATTTCAATTTTTGCAATTCCCTCTCCACCAAGTCCAAGAGCTGTCTCAAATTATCCCCACTACGAATCACAGTTGTATCAGCAAACAAAATAACAACTCAAAGACTTAGAAACCAAACCTATGTCATTAATATACAACAAAAACAATAATGGCCCGAGGACTGACCCCTGGGGCACCCCACACGTAATCCTCAAAAATTCCAATTTTATCCCACCAAGATGAACACACTGATATCTATTACGTAAATAGCTATCTATCCAGTTAAAGGCCAGTCCTCTAATACCATACATCTGTAATTTTTCCAATAATATGGTATGATCAATAGTATCAAATGCTTTCTGTAAAAAAAATAAATAAATAAACAGTGTATTGCTTCTTCTTTATTATTGCATTTGTAACTTGTTCCACAAAGTCTATTAAAGCCAAAGAAGTTGTTCGATTTTTTTTGTTTTTTTTGTGAAACCATACTGCTGTTCGTTAAGTATATGATGTTTTTATATAAAATCGTTCAACCTCTTTACAAATATTTTTTTCCAGAATTTTAGAAAACTGGTAACAGAGATTGGCCTATAATTTGAAAAAATGTTTATCACCAGATTTACCACCGTGTTTATCACCAGACTGGAGTCAGAATGAAAATACAAGCTGCTGATTTCTGTTATTTTTCAAAATTATTAAGCTGCAGCTATAATTTTTATTTATTTCAAAATGAGTTGCCTCTTATTTTATTCTGATTTATTTCTACAAAAAAATATGGGGAGTCAAATCAGCCTGTATTGTTCTGTTCAGTTTATATCAGCTTTCCTGCACATGTCCAGGTTTTTTTTCCTTCTTAATAAGAGTTTGGTGATTGTGTTTGCTCCACAAAGTTTTAAAACACAATAAAATGTTCACACTTTTCTTTATAGCAGTTCTGTAATTTCACAAATGCAACAGAAACAACCACAAATCAGAAAAAGTTGGGACTATATGTAAAATGAAGACAAAAATAAAAATGTTACACTATTCCCAGTTCCTCCACTCACAGAAGCCAAAAGTTCTTCCAGAGTTGTGTAATTATGCTATGATAGTAGAATATAAAGAAGGGAAAAAAAATAGACAATATATTCGTCAGTCAGGGGAAAGTGTAGCTGGACAGCATAGGATAGTCGTTTGTAGGATGACTCTAGGGGTGAAGAAGAGAAAGAGTCGGAGTTCAACTAAGGATCAGATGGTGGAAGCTGAAGGAGGAAGGCTTGTATGAAATTCATTGAGCAGGTGAGACAGGCACTGGATGGGGGGTTAGTAGTTTTGGACAGCTGGAAAGTACTACAGATGTGAGGGTGACAGCTAGGAAGTTATTGGGTGTGACATCTGGACAGTGGAAAGAAGACAAGACTTGGTGGTGGAACAAAGATGTACAGGAAAGCATAAGGAGAAAGATGTTTGTGAAAAAGAATTGGGATAGTCAGAGAGATGAAGAAAGTAGACAGGAGAACAAGGAGATGCGGCAAAGGCGAAAAGAGAAGTGGCAGATGCTAATGAAAAGGCATATTGCAAGCTGTACATGAAGTTGAATAGTAAGGAAGAAGAAAAGGACTTGTACCGATTGGCCAGACAAAGGGACAGAGCTGGAAAGGACTTTGAAAAAGTAACTTAGTTAACTTTACTGATTACTCAGTTTTAAAAGTAACTAAGTTAGATTACTAGTTACTTTATTAGCTACTTTCAGCAGCTGCCGACAACACCCCTCTGCCACCTCAACATAATGATAACCTGTTTTACCTGTTTTGAAAATGATAACCCATTTCACCAATACTCACTTCATAGTCACCCTTTTTTTGGATTCAATGAACATAAATACTTATTTTATAAAAAATAGACATCTTTCTTGACCTCATATTTAACTGTTGACAGCACTGTAACAGTAACTTGCAATTTTGAACCTACATTGTTTATAAATGTAACTATTAAATTATTTCTAACATTTAAATTCTCTCTAAGCATTTTAGTTATTGAAATTATTATAATTATTATTATTATGGCAGCATGGTGGCTTAGTGGTTAGCACTGTTGCCTCACAGCGAGAAGGTCGTGGGTTCAATTCCCGTGGCCTTTCTGTGTGGAGTTTGCATGTTCTCCCTGTGTTTGCGTGGGTTTCCTCCGGGTGCTCCGGTTTCCTCCCATATCCAAAGACATGCAGGTTAGGTGGATTGGAATCTTTAAAATTGTCTGTAGGTGTGTGTGGGTGTGGGTGTGTCTGTGTTTGTTTGTCTGTTTGTGGCCCTGCGACAGACTGGTGTCTTGTCCTGGGTGTACCCCGTCTCACGCTCTGACTGCTGGGATAGGTTCCAGCCCCCCGCGACCCTTAATTGGATGAAACGGTAGAAGATGAATGAATGATATTATTATTATTATAAGTAGTATTAGTAGTAATAAAAAAAAGCTTCAAAACTGGACCTTTAATCTAGGGTGTTGTGTGGGGCCACGTCCATGCCTGCGCCATGCCCCCTTTCTGTCTGGATTCTCCCGTGGTTTGGCGTTTGAGCACACAGAAGGGATAACGTTTATTTATGCAGAAAACACGACTAGATTGACAGTTAAGAATGTTTCATCTGTGTTTTTTTGGCATGTTGTCCTCAGAAAGAGTTTAGGTGCATTTGGGTGGGGCAAAAGTGTGAGTTGTTAATGTGTGATCAGCCACAGCATTAATTTATGGGAAAGATTAGTAGAAGCTTGGCTTAGAAAAAGGGTGAAGATCTGTGAGCAGCAGTATGGTTTCATGCTGAGAGAGAGAGCACTACAGATGCAATGTTTGCTGTGAGAGTACTGATTGAGAAGGCTAGAAGGAGATGCATTGTGTTTGTGGATTGAGAGAAAGTTTGACAAGGTGCCAAGAGAAGAGTTGTCGTATTGCATGAGGAAGTCTGGAGTGGCAGAGAAGTATGTGAGGGTAATGCAGGACATGTAAAACGATAGTGACAGCGGTGAGATGTACAGTCATTCGAGGTGGAGGTGGGATTACACCAAGGATCACCTCTGAGCCCTTTGTTGTTTGCAATGGTGATGGACAGGTTGATGGATGAGATTAGACAGGAGTTTCCAGGTTAGAGATGATGGCATTAACAAAAAGACAGGAGGCAGAGCTGGAGATAACAGAGCTGAAGATGTTGCGACTCTCTTTGGGAGTGTTCAGAATGGACAGGATTCGGATTGAACATATCAGAGGGAGAGCTCAGGTGGGACAGTTTGGAGACAGTCGAAGAGGCAAGACTGAGATGCTTTGGACATGAGCAGAGGAGGGACCCAGTGTGTATATGGAGGGATGCTGAGGATGGAGCCACCAAGCAGGAGGAGAAGGGCCAAAGAGGAGGTTTATGGATGTGCTGAGGGAGGACATACAGGTGGTTGGTGTGATGGAGGACAGGATGAGATGGAAACGACTGATCTGCTGTGGCGGCCCCTAATGGGAGGAGCTGGAATAAGATAAAGCATATTTTAAATCTTGTGAAAATAATTCCATAAGCTGTTTCTTTTTTAATTATTAGTTTGTTTTTGAAGCCTGCTCACTGCAGAAGCATTGCTGCTGGCCTCTGTTTGACTCTGTGTTGAGCTTTTGTGCTCCATGCTGACACACACACTCTGCTGTGTTTCATACAGACATGGTGAGCCAGGCTCTGGACCTCTCCAAACAGCCACATGTGGTTGTGGCGACTCCGGGGCGGCTAGCTGATCACATTCGCAGCTCCAACACCTTCAGCATGAGCAAGATCCAGTTCCTGGTGAGTTTTGGGGTGTTAAATTTGATTTTGACCTCAGACAAAGTAGGTCAGGTCTGGTGAAAAAGTACAGATGGTGTGTCACCGCATCCATCACACTGTGGAAACACCCAAGCAGGCAACCAGTTCATCCTCATGTTTGGAAAATAACCATCTATCTACTGCAGCTAGGTGAAAGGTGGGCATCTTCTCTGCCTTTTCCAATTCCTGGGGTCCAGAGAAATGCGCCACATGGCCAAAATGCCATAGTTGATGCACCCTCACAATGTAAGTGACATTCCTCAAAGTGGGACACTATAAAATTGTTGCATGGGACACATAACTTCATATTTGTTTTTAGTTGAGCAATCTGTCTCATTTCAGGACTGAGGTATCCACCTCAACACCACCTCTGCCCCAGAAAAATCAGCTTATAGGGTGAAGATTAAATAAGTCAAATGTCCAATATGCATTTTATGGCTGGAATTTAAGGTATGATTTTGTTTCTGTGGTGGTGGCAGCATAGTTTTTGTGTGTGAGTGAGAGAGATGTTGTTGGACAGACAAGCAGTACGTGTTTGGGGTAATAAAGGCTAACTAGCTCGTGGGGATTTGTTTTCCTGTTGCTCCTTCTCCCTGTGAGTGAGGAGTTGCACACTCTGATGGTCTGATGGACAAAGGAGTTTTTCAGTCTGTTGGTCCTGTACTTGGGAAGGAGCAGTCTGTGGCTGAAGAGGCTCCTCTGGTTGCTGATGACTGTGTGCAGAGGGTGACTGGCATCATCCATAATGTCCAGCAGTTTGTCCAGTGTTCTCTTCTCTGCCACTGTCACCAGCGAGTCCACCATCATGGCAACCATACAGCCAGCCCACCTGAGTTTGTGAAGAGAACAGGGGCCAGCACTGTGCCCTGGTGTGCTCTGGTGCTGCTGATCACAGTTTTCTGTCAAAAGGATTTGATAATGAAATGTTACAAATCATTAGCATTTTTACCCAAGGCCGCAATATGGCCATCGGGTATTGCAAACACTTTGTGTCCGTCTGTGCTCGGCACAAGTCCAGTCCTATTACTGCCAAGGTTTTCAAACTCACAGGGACCATTTTTGGGACACAGACTTTGGACAAGTTTAAAGATGGCTAACGTTGACCTATTTCAAGAGGTCAAAAGGTCACCTTCTGTTTCCTGTTTTTATACTCATACGGCTGAGGGTATTTTAACATTGTGTTAATTTATAAATACACTGTATCTAGAAAATGTTCACAGCACTTCACTTTTTCCACATTTTCTTATGTTATAGCCTTATTCTGAAATAGATGAAATTTTTTTTCCTCAAAATTCTACACACAAGACCAACACAATAATACACAATAATGACAATGTGAAAAACTTTTTTTTTTTAAGATTTTTGCAAATTTATTAATAATAATAATAAAACAAAGAAATCACACATACATAAGTAGTCAGTCTTTGCCATGAAGCTCAAACTTAAGCTCAGGTGCATCCTTTTTCCATGGATCATCCTTGACAAGTTTCTACAGTTTAATTGCAGTCCACCTGGGGTAAATTCAGTTGATTTGACGTGATTTGGAAAAGGGCACACCCGTCAACATATAAGGTCCCGCAATCTCAAGCATGAAGTCAAAGGAATTGTCTGTAGACCTCTGAGACAGGATTGTCTCAAGGCACAAGTCTGAGCAACGGTACAGAAACATTTCTGCTGCATTGAAGGTCCCAATGAGCACATTCGCCTCCATCATCCGTAATTGGAAGATGTTTGGATCTCCCAGGACTCTTCCTAGAGCTGGCTGCTCGTCTAAACTGAGCAATCAGGGGAAAAAGGGCGTTAGTCAGGGAGGTGACCAAGAACCCAATGGTCACTCTGTCAGAGCTCCAACATTCCTTTGTGGAGAGAGGAGAACCTTCCAGAAGTACAACCATCTCTGCAGCAATCCACCAATCAAGCTTGTATGGTAGAGTGGCCGGAGGAAGCCACTCCTTAGTAAAAGGCACATGGCAGCCCACCTGGAGTTTGCCAAAAGGCATCTGAAAGACTCTGACAATTTTCAATTTTTTTTATTTATATATTGCCAAATCACAACAAAGTTGCCTCAAGGCGCTCCACACAAGCAAGGTCCAACCCCCAGAGTAAGCACACAGATGACAGCGGAAAGGAAAAACTCCCTCTCATGATTTGCGGAAGAAACCCCAAGCAGACCAGACCCAAAGGGACGACCCTCTGCTTGGGCCATGCTACCGAAACAATTGACAAAACAATTTACAAAACTAATACAGTATACAGGAAATTTTGTCAGTGCACAGGACCGGAGGGTTGCAGAAGTAGACACCACTCCCATCTCTGGACGAAGCCGCACCTCACCTAGAGAGGAAAAAACAGAATCAGGCATCAAAAAGACAAATAGAGTATAATTTGTCAGCATTAAGCAACAAGAAAAACAGAAGAAATACTAAGGTGATCGCCGGCCACTAGCCCTAAGCTTCACTAAAAGACCCAAACTCTAGATAAAGTTGAGGCTGCAGCCCGTTCCGTTTCCTAATAAAATTAATTTAAAAGGGTAAAAAACATAGTAAGATACTATGTTGGTATGCTAGCTATACGAAAGGGAAAAGTGCGTCTTAGGTCTGGACTTGAAAGCCTCTACAGAATCTGTTTTATTGATGCAGGGAGATCATTCTACAGAACAGGGGCAAGCTCACATTCATCCCAATGTGAGGGTGCTGCCATGCAAGGCACCCACTACACACTGGGAGCAACTAGGGGATTAAGGGATTAAATCAAGGGCCCTTAGTGATTTTCTGGTCAGGCTGGGATTTGAACCGGGGATCCTCTGGTCTCAAGCCCAACGCTTTAACCACTAGACCGTCACTTTTCTAAAAGCAGACTGCAGTGGCTCAAAAAGATTATTCTCAGTAAGGTGGTCCACGAGCTGCCGTGACACCACCTTTTCCAGAATTTTTGCGCAAAATGATAGATTTGATATCGGCCTATAGTTTTTCAATAGGCGAGGGTCGAGATTAGATTTCTTAAGTAATGGTTTAATGACTGCACATTTGAAACATTTAGGAACAGATCCATAGGTTAATGACAGATTAATAATTTCCAACACAGAGCCTGGTCTGGTTGAGGTTTCTTCCTCAGAGGGAGTTTTTCCTTACCACTGTTGCTCTGGGGGTTGGTATTTTGAATCTGTGTAGGCTCTCAGTTGTCCAGGTGGTTTCCATAGTAGAGAAGCTTGAATCTTCGACTGGACTGGGTTGCTTGACGCCTTTTCTAATTTTGAACTACGCCATTCCCGTTCTAGACCTCTAGCTTTATGCTTGAGGATCACGCAAGTAATCATTGAACCAAGGTGACTGTGTTTTTTTTGGGGGGGGGGGGGGGGGGGGGGGTGTAATATAGGTGGTGCAATCATGTCAAGTGTACTTTTGAGCGCTGAGTTTAAGCCATCTACAAGACTGTCTACTGATTGGGCATTTTCCAAATGCGAAGCTAAGATATCAGGCAGTCTAGCTTTGAGTTCAGTGGTAGTTGAGGAGTTGATGTGTTGCCGCAGTGATTAAATAAGGTTGTTGTTCCACTAAACACAACAGCAAAACTGTAAATCTAATGAGTGATCAGAGACCACTGATGCAAGAGGCACGATGTCAATATTTGTGACAGCAATGCCATATGTGAGAACCAAATCCAGGGTATATATCCACTAATGTGCATCAAATCCTGAATGCATTGCTGAAATCCTAATGCATCCACAATTTCCATAAATGATTTGCATAGGGGATCAGAAGGTTTATTTATATGAATGCTGAAATCACCAATAATCAATGTTTTCTACACTAGTCGACAAGTTAGGGATGAACTCACCAAATTCATCTAAGAATTCAGAGTATGGGCCAGGGGGCCTATATACAGTGACAAAGTATTACCATCAGAAACAAAATTCTTTTGTCTGATGAGACAAAGATTGAACTCTTTGGTGGGAATGCCAGGCGTCATGTTTGGAGAAAACCAGGCACCATCCCTACAGTGAAGCATGGTGGTGGCAGCATCATGCTGTGGGAATGTTTTTCAGTGGCAGGGCAGTGACCCTAAGCACACAGCCAAGAGATCAAAGGAGTGACTTCAGGACAACTCTGTGAATGTCCTTGAGTGGCCCAGCCAGAGTCCAGACCTGAATCTGATTGAACAGCTCCGGAAAAATCTGAAAATGGCTGTGCACCGACACTCCCCATTCAACCTAATGGAGCTTGACAGATGTTGCAAAGAGGAATGGGCGAAACGGTCCAAAGATGGTTGCGCCAAGCTTATGGCATCATATTCAAGAAGACTTGAGGGTGTAATTGTTGCCAAAGGTCCATCATCAAAGCATTGCACAAAGGCTGTGAGTACTTATTTATGTGTGATTTCTTAGTTTTTTTTGTTTGTTTGTTTTTTATAAATGTGCAAAAATTCAAAAATAATCCTTTTTCATGTTGTCATTATGGGGTGTTGTGAGTAGAATTTTGAGGGGAAAAAATTAATTTACTCCATTTTGGAATAAGACTAACATAACAATGTGGAAAAAGTGAAGCGCTGTGCATACTTTTCGGATGCAGTATGTCATCAGATGTATTGATGTTGTTGTTTTTTTTCCTTTCTTTTAAATTCCCTAATATTGATGTCGTATCAGCACCCAGAAATCCATATCGGTTCTGGCCCTAATTCTGTGTATGAAATTTTACAATGCTGTATTTTTGCTTTGTCTTTGGCTCTCTTGTCAGTCAAACTCGTGAGTAAAGGTTTGGGTGGACCACAGAAGATTTTCAGATGTCAGTGAGGGCCTTGCCCCTCTGGGGAATAGCTGATGTACAGTTTTGGTTTTCTCTTTGTGTCCGTGGGTCAGATTCTGGACGAGGCGGACCGGCTGTTGGAGCAGGGTTGTACCGACTTTACCAAAGATCTGGAGGTGATCTTGAGTATTTTACCCACCAAGAGGCAAACGTTATTGTTCAGCGCAACACTCACAGACACCCTGCAGGAGCTGAGGAACATCGCCATGAATGAGCCTTTCTTCTGGGAGAGCACATCAGAGTGAGTGTCCTGCAGAGAAAATTAAAGCACCACATTGTTTTTGACAGCGATTGCTGCTGTCTAAGTAGATATCAGTCTTTTTTAACCTTTCATCTGAAATAAATGTATGAGGCAGATTTCAGAATGATTTATTGCCTCATTTCAGAAACATTATGTGCCTGAAATCACAACTATTATTTATGAAACAAAAGCATCAGCCGGGAAGTTCAGTTCACCTGTTAAGTGAGGTGTGTGTGTGATATAGGAGATGGTGCACATTAAGTGTGGCTGACCGTATACTCAGCTGCATTTAATAATGTGCATACCTCATGCAGAGTTCAAACTTGTGCTGAAAGCAAATGCAAATTTGCAGCAGCACATTTAAATAGGATTGTGACATGGAGCAGAAAATTAAATGAAAGTGTGTATTCTGTAGTAATGTCAACAGCAACAGGCTGACAGAATGCGCTGCAAGACAGCCTGAGGGGAGCTGAGCTGTATTAATGCAGTACAGCCAGGATAGCACTCTTTACAGCAAATGCCTGTAAGAGCCAGCATGATTTGCAAGATTATCTTTGTGTGATTTCACATCAAATAGCATTCATGCACAATTAGTATGACACACATGACAAAGATTTTGATTTAAAAAATTGTGCATTATTTTGCCAGTTATTAAACAAAATGCTGCTGTTAAATATCCACCACCTCCCCTTATGTGAACAGAAAACGTAAAATAAACAGGGCTGTGAAAACTCTGCGGAGCCGAGGAATGTCACGGATTTCATTGGGGGTGGGGGGGGGGGGGGCGGGGGGTTGGGTTGTTAGTGTTGTACTCTGTAATTGTGATAGTCACTGAGTTTTTAAAATGCCTATCGTGAAGCGTTTCCTTTTTTTACGACATCGTGCAAGTTTTATAAGTCCGCGGACACTGAGCTGTGTGTTACAGATACAAATCTGTGTCCTTGGTTCTGTGGACCATCGCGGAGGAAAAATGCCACTCAAAGCGTAGTTGTTAATGACAGTTGTTGTAAAGCGGGACTGGTTGGTTGCTGCGGCGACGCTGTGTGGCTCCTGCAAGACGCTTAAGCTAAACGTAGCATGTGGACGTCGCAAACTTTTAGAGCTCTCAAGTTTTTAAAAGAAGAGTTTTGCAGCATGTCTGTGTCACGGAGTGACATCACACAGAGCGAACATGGCAAGAAAGACGGTTTGAAAAAGTTTGATAAGGACAAGAATCTCTGGCTTCATGAACACACCTGAAAGATAAACAGGAAAAGTGAACTGTGCCATCAAAAAACACTAAGAATTTTTCTCTCCCTGGAAAATAAACATTGTGCTGTTCAAACAGGATTTTAGACAAGATTATGTGACTTTCTTATTATTAATTTAGACTTTCTTTCTGTGGCTTTGAATGGATTTACATGAATTTACACAAGAATGTAAATGAGTTTTTATTAATGTAGACTTTTGTCATGGGAAAAAGACACTGTGGATTTACAGGAATGTGACTTTTTTACTATAAGGTTTGTTATTGATATTTTACCATGATTTTCTAAATATTCTAGAAGCTTTAGCTGTGGTTTTTGAAATGCTGTAACAGTCTTTTCAGTCTTCATGAATTTCATGTAGTGTAATTG
The DNA here is from genome assembly GCF_902500255.1 of Thalassophryne amazonica. Lineage (NCBI taxonomy): Eukaryota > Metazoa > Chordata > Actinopteri > Batrachoidiformes > Batrachoididae > Thalassophryne > Thalassophryne amazonica. Next base: position 61,372,495 of record NC_047112.1, on the reverse strand, counting down.
TTCTGAGTTAATACATCATTTGGTTTATAATTAAAAGGAAAATCATTCCAAACTCCTACTTCTGTGTCATATTCTGTTATTTCAACATTATCATTGACAGTTCAAATGGAAGGTTGAGTCTACGATCATTTAAATATGCACTTCTTTTGAGATCTTTTTTTCTTCCAGGGGATGCTGAAAATGTATCATTAGATACAAAATTAATTTGGTTTCCGGGGCCCCACGGGCCCTAGACCCTGGCTCGACCCCCTGCATATTTTCCTTGGATTTCACAATTTTCATTTCACAGCCATGAATAAGCTGTCTACAGTAAGGATGGGACTCTCTTGACCTCAACTGAGGATGTAATCCGGCGCTGGAAGGAACACTTTGAGGAACTCCTGCATCAGACCGGAACGCCCTCTACAGTAGGGGAAGAGCTGGAAGCTGATGGAGGATTTTCATCATTTCCCTGGTGGAAGTCACTGAGGTTGTCAAACGACTCGGCAGTGGCAAGGCCCCGGAGGTTGATGAGATCCGTCCAGGAATGCTGATGGGCTCTGGGTGGGGATGAGTGTGTCTTGGATGAGACTCTCTTCAAACATTGCGTTGAGGTCTGGGACAGTGCCTAAGGAGTGGCCACTGGGGGTGGTGGTCCCCATATTTAAAAAGGGGGACTAGAGAGTGTGTGCAGGGGCATCACACTACTCAGCCTCCCTGGTAAAGTCTATTCCAGGGTGCTGGAAAGGAGGGTTCGATAGTCAAACCTCTGATTGAAGAGGAACAGTGCGGGTTCCGTCCTGGTCGTGGAACAACTGACCAGCTCTTTACTTTCACAAGGATCCTGGAGGGGGCCTGGGAGTATGCCACCCAGTCTACATGTGTTTTGTGGACTTGGAGAAGGCATATGATCAGGTACCCTGGGAGAAACTGTGGGAGGTGCTGCAGGAGTATGGAGTGAGGGGGGGTCCCTTCTCAGGGCCATCCAATCTCTGTACTCGCAAAGCGAGAGCTGTGTTCGGGTGCTCGGCAGTAAGTCGGATTCGTTGCAGGTGGAGGCTGGCCTCCACCAGGGCTGCACGTTGTCACCAATCCTGTTTGTGATATCTATGGACAGGATATCGAGGTGTAATCGGGGGGAGGAGGGCTTCCGGTTTGGTTGGCTCAGGGTCTCATCACTGCTTTTTGCAGATGATGTGGTCCTGTTGGCTTCATCGGCCGGTGATCTCCAACACTCACTGGATCGGTTTGCAGCTGAGTGTAAAGCGGCTGGGATGAGGATCAGCACCTCTAAATTTGAGGCCATGGTTCTCAACAGGAAACCGATGGATTTCCTACTCCGGGTAGGGAATACGGCCTTGCCCCAAGTGAAGGAGTTCAAGTACCTCGGGGTCTTGCTCACGAATGAGGGGACGATGGAGCGTGAGATTGGCTGGAGAATCAGCACAACAGGGGCGGTATTGCATTCGCTCTACCATACTGTTGTGATGAAAAGGGAGCTGACCCAAAAGGCGAAGCTCTCGATCTACTTGTCAGTCTTCGTTCCTACTCTCACCTATGGTCATGAGTGTTGGGTCATGACCGAAAGAACTAGATCGCGGGTACAAGTGGCCAAAATGGGTTTCCTCAGGAGGGTGGCTGGTGTCTCTCTTAGAGATAGGGTGAGAAGTTCGGTCATCCGTGGGGAGCTCGGACTAGAGTCGCTGCTCCTTCACGTTGAAAGGAGCCAGCTGAGGGTGGTTCGGAGCATTTGGTAAGGAGCCCCCTGGGCGCCTCCCAAGGGAGGTGTTCCAGGCATGTCCATCGGGAGGAACCCGGGGAAGACCCAGGACTAGGTGGAGAGATTATATCTCCACACTGGCCTGGGAACGCCTCGAGATCCCCCAGTCAGAGGTGGTCAATGTGTCCCAGGAAAGAGAAGTCTGGGGTCCCCTGCTGGAGCTGTTGCCCCCGCGACCCGAAAAGCAGTTGAAGATGAGTGATGAGAGCCCTGAATAAAGCATGACTCATCTACCGGTCATAGGCTGAAAAAAGTAAAAACGGATAAAAAACTCAAATGACAGTCTTGAGAAAACCCACTCTGACATCACAAATCACACCCCACTGAATCAGAATAGTTTATAACACATATTTTGTGCTATTTTGGATTTTTAAAAAAGTGCATTTGATGCATGTAACATGAACATGTGCTGAGAAAATTGTTGCTTTTTTGTTTAAAAAATAATAATTACTGCACACTTTGCAGCCCCCGCTGTAACTTGTCATTTGGTGATTAGAGATGAAAATGATTTTAATGTCAGTACAGAATTACATAATTTGTGGGAACAGTGAAATATCACATTGTCATTGTCAGGACGCACACGGTGGAGGAGCTGGACCAGAGATACATTCTTACACCAGAGAAAGTGAAGGACGCCTACCTCGTCCACCTGATCCAAATGTTCACAGACCAGCACGATGACTGGTCCATCATCATCTTCACCAACACATGCAAGTAAGGTCACTAGAAGTGATTTACCAGCTGGAGGCACTGCAGCTGCAGAGTTGCCAGATCTGACATGGATTTTTGTGTGTGTATGTGGGTGGTGGCAGCGGCAAAATTTAAACATCATCTTTAAAGGACAATTACTCAAATGCATAATGATACCCTAAAATCCTTGTGTTCCTTCACATAGTATGTTTAGAAATTGTGACTGTGTGGTGGTGTTGCTGACGAATCGTCCACCCTGCCTTCACTGCGCATGCGTCATTTCTGAGCATCAGCAGCGGTGCACTGATTATCGCCTTATTTCTGCTTAAAACTGCACTCCAGTCATCATCTATCTCAGCGACAGATATCTGAAGCTTTTGTACGACAATCATTTCCACATAAATTCAGCATTATTTCATCATAAAACACGGCAGAGCAATCAGAGCGCACAGCAGCACGTCTGAGTCTGGCGTGCTGCTGCTACGCTACGTAATTTCAAAGTGTCAGTAACGACTGATTATCATCTCGTTTCTGCTTAAAACTGACTTTAGAATGATTGAAGAGGTTTTACTTTGTCATCTGATGGTAAATAACCACATTATTCCCTTTGTCTTTGGCGTGTAGAGAGTCAGACTCAGACGTGCTGCTGTGGTCCGAAATGACACATACGCAGTGGAGGCAGGGTGGACCAATTTCTAGGGGGGACTGCTCGCTCAGCGACACCAGCACTAGTGGCTCCAGTTCAAAACTGTTCCTGATTTTCATTTATCTCCCTGTAAACAAATATTTGGGGGTTATATGGGGATCACCCTATTTTTCTATTTATCTGTCTGAGTTTCTTGTAAGTGTAACGCCTCGTAAAGTCCTTCATGGTATTAATGTGCTACCTTGTTCACAGAGCTCTAATTCTCTTTGCTGTTCATATTTACAGTTTCTGTCCTAATCCTTATTTCTCGTGTTCTAATATTTTAACTGTTTACTGTCAGATTGTTGTTGCTTTAATGTTTGTGTTGATTGTGTCTGCGTTAACGTGTGATAAGCGGTTAGTTTTTTGCCTGTCGATGTTCCTGACGGTTCAGTGTGGTGTTCATTTTTCACATAACTGTTCTTCTCTGTTATCTCTACAGGAATTGCCAAATTCTGACCATGATGCTGCGGGAATTCAACTTTCCAACCATCTCCCTGCACTCCATGATGAAACAGGTGATACTGAGCTGCATCTTCTCAGTCATCACTAAAGAAATCCCTCAGTGGTTTGTTGCATTAGTGATGTCAGTTAACTGATACAGTGTGTCACAATTTGACTGATCAAGCCGTTTAAGAGGAATAACATGCTGTTTGGTCCTTTATCGCAGAGCCACACAGTTCTTTGAGCTTCTGTCACACTTTTGTAATCATAATCATGTCTCTAATGCAAAGGTGTAACAAGTGCAGTTTTATAACAACCCACATATCAGTGAAAACTGACTAACCACTTTTTTTCTACTGAAATATTAACTGTTCATCTTCTACAGAAGCAGCGATTTGCAAACCTCGCCAAGTTCAAGGCCAGTGTCTACAAAATCCTGATTGCGACAGACGTGGCTGCCAGGTGACAACTTCTGCTCAGCCTCAAACTCTGACTGAAGCGGTCCACTGAGTCTTCAGTAATAACGGTCTAGAATCTATATTATAATAGCCAAGTGGCCTCTTTATGTGTGCATGCGTGGATATGGCTTTGATCACGGAGAAACTGGGGAGAGCTGACATTTGCCATTTGGTATGCTTATGTATTTTGGATCAGGGATGAATGCTGCAAAAACAGATAGTTGATAGGACTAATATTTTTGGAGAAATTAGGGATATTAGCTAACAATGGTGAACAATGGACGTTGTGCTGCAATGCACCATGGGAGTTTGGGGTTTAAAATGTTATTGTGGTTCATGTTTAACACTGTTGTTAGTGTTATTGATTTATTGTGTTTTTGTAGTTCAATTGGTTAGTCAGTTAAGTGTCATATTGCCGTTACCATGAGTGGGAAGTGTAGTGTGTTTGATATCTTCCCCCACTGTCTCTGTTTGTGGGTGTGTAAAAATAAGAGCACCTGCTTGTGGCAGAATGCAGAAAAGACAAAAAGATCTGGCTTGGTTTTCATTCTTCCATACAACTCGCCAAAATGTAATAAAAGCAAAGTGGCATCTGTGTAGGCCTACATGTGTGCATACTTATAACTTCGATCACGGACAAACTGGGGAGAGCTGACATTTACCATTTGGTATGCTTATGTATTTTGGGTCAAGGATGAATGTCGCCAGAACAGAACATTGATAAGATTAGTATTTTTGGAGAAACTAGGGATATTGGCTAAAAACACTGAACAGTAGACGTTGATAATTACATTCTAGACACACGTCATTCCAGCAGGGGGTGGTAAAATCATCTATCAGTGGTGTCCAAACTATTTCAGTAAGGGCTGAAAGGGTGCAGGTTTTCTTTGTAGCCAGTGACTTCAGCAGGTGATTTCATTAATTAACATTCTTTTGAACTGGTGGGATGAGTTCATCAGTGAAATCACCTGCTGAAGTCAGTGGCAACAAAGAAAACCTGCACCCTCTCAGTCCTGTCTGGAATAGTTTGGACACCACTGATCTATATATTAAAAGCAAAGTGGTGTCTGTGTATGTGTGCCTGCGTGATTTTATTTAGCAAGTTCAGTGTTGGTACATAATACAGGGCTATGAAAACTGCGGATCTGAGGAATTCCTCAGATTTCATCATGGGGTGGGGGGGTTGGTATTAGTGTTGTACTCTGTAATCGTGATCATCACTGAGTTTTTAAAATGCCTATCGCAAAGCGTACTTTTTTTTAAGCCATCGTGCAAGTTTTTTAAGTCTGCGGACACTGATCTGTATAACAGATACAAATCAGCATCCTCGGATCTGAGGAAGTTGGCGGAGAAAAATGACTCTCAAAGTGTGGCTGTTGCAACAGTTGTTGTAAAGCACGACTGGTTGGTTACTACAGCAATGCTGTGCGACTGCTCCAAGCTAAATGTAGCATGTGGACATTGCATACTTTAAGAGCCATCAAGTTTTTAAAAGAGGAATTTTGTGGCAATGTCTGTGTCACGGGGCGACATTGGAGAGAGGGAAGATGGTGAGAAACACGGTTCAAATCATATCGATTGCATTGTGAGATGTGTGATTCCGCCATCTAGGGCTGTCAAAACGACTATTTTGATAGTCAACGATTTTTGCGATTAGTCGGATCATACGTAACTTCCTAATTTCAAGGCCTGCAGCATTTTCTGAGAAATATCAGGAGATGAAAACATGAACATTTCCAAATCAATGACTTTCTTAGACTTCATTTACATCATTCATTCAGAAATAGAAACAGTGTGGTACTTTATAGTAAATCTGTGTCAGGTAGGCAGTTCTCAAAAACTAAATGTCCATGCTGGAAGGAGACAAGTGAGGGAAGCCAAGACACAACTCTGGAAGAAATTTTGACTTCTGTGAGTGGAGAAACTGGGAATAGTGCAACATTTTTATTTTTTTTATCTTCATTTTACATATAGTCCCAACTTTTTCTGATTTGTGGTTGTTTCTGTTGCATTTCTGAAATTACAGAACTGCAATAAAGAAAAGTGTGAACATTTTATTGTGTTTTAAGAAGGAAAAAATACATAGATGTGCAGAAAAACTTTAAACTGAACAGAACAATGCAGGCTCATTTGACTCCCATATTTTTTGCATAAATAAATCAGAATAAAATAAGAGGTAACTCACTTTGAAATGAATAAAACATATAGCTGCAACTTAACTTTATTCTGACTCCACTTCATTTTAGTGTGATGAAGTCATCCTTTTTTCTCCTCATCAGCCACGTTTTGTGCTTGAACACTACATTAAGCTCAAGATTGAACAAATCAATACCTTTGGAAAATAACTGTTGAAGTTCAGAGTTCTCATCTGCTTTATGTGCTCTGTGCCTCTGAACATCATTGCCCAGCTTCTCCACATCAGGGTTTTTTAACCCGTGTATGCGTAATTTTTGCTCACTTCAGTTATAGAGTCTCATTTTTTTTAAGGATATTTGACGGTTTATTTCATCTCATGATCTCATAACTCAGTATACGACGCGTAGAGGGTGTGAACAGGATGGTGCCATCAGAACCGCACGGGTAGAGAAAGTGCAGAGAGACGTAAAGGCAGCTCCAGGTTGGTTTTGCTTTTTTTTTTTTTTTTTTTCTTAACATGTTCACTTGGGTTAAAATCCTCTCTCTCTGCTCCGAGCTCGCTGTCTCACGTGCACTGATGGTTCTCAGCAAAACGTAATGTCTCGTGCCTCCACTCAGGAATCTCCCTCCCCACCCGCTCCCTCCCTTGCAGTCTGCAGCCTGTTGACTCCACACACATACACACACACACACACAGGTCCTTCGGTAAACTGCGAATTTTAGATGGCTTTGAAGAAGACGCCCACTGTTTTAATCGGCTGTCTTTTTCAAAATTTGAATGTCCAAATGATGGCAGGACGGCTCGCTGCATAAAACTATGAATTGAGAGAAAAACAAAGACTTAAATAAAATAAACGACTGGTCGACTACTACATTAGTTCTTGACAGTTTCAATAGTCAGCGTAGTCATGACTAGTCGTGGCAGCCCTCGCCATCATATCAGGAACAGGGGTGAATCGTATCGCTGGTCGTGTATCAAGGTGTGTATCGAATCATCAGTGATTATTATTCAAATATTTTTATTGGGTTTTGAATTGTAAACAGTTATACAACTAACAAATCCCAAAAGCACCAACCCCAACAAATACAACAATGAATGACAATTACAATAGCAAAAAAAAAAAAAAAAAAGCTACAAAGTTACAGAGCCTGTGACTCCATTATGTCACAGTGTCCTCCAGCCATCAAATTGTAGGGTAAAATAATTTAGAAATGGCTGCCAGACCTTACAAAATCTGAGTTGATCCCCTGATCATGTGTTGTTCAGCTTTTCCAGTTTCAAGTGTGCCATTACAATCCTGAACCTAGCACCTGTGTGTAGGAGGCATATCTGATTTCCAGTTATGCAAAATAAGACGTCTGGCCAATAAAGATGCAAAAGCAATGGCGTCCGATTGTGCCCTAGATATCGCCATTCCAACAGGAACCACACCAAATATTGCAAGTTCAGGAACAGGGCTTATCCCTCTATTGCACATATAAGAAAAGGTATCAAATTATTGACCAGAACTGTATCAACTTTGAGCAAGCCCAGAACATATGACAGAGAGTAGCCGGAGCCTGACAACATCAGGAGCAGGTCCGATCGACATCTGGATAAATCCCAACAAGCCTGCTCTTAGATAAATGAAGCCTGTGGAGCACCTTAAACTGGAGCAGACCATGTCTGATACAAATTGAAGTTGAGTGTATTCTCCTGATTGCACTTTGCCAGGAGGCATCCGACAAATCGAACCCTAGTTCCTCCTCCCACCCCGCCCTAACATGGCTGAGTGATGGGGAAGCGATGATCTGAATATCCTCATATAATCTGCTCACTCCTCCCCTTTGATTTAAAATTAGATCCCCCTCCAACCACTCATCCATCCAGTCATTTGGTGAGAGTAACGGAAAGGAAGGAAAATGTTTCCGAACAAAGACATGCACCTGCTGGTATCTGAAATAATGTGAACCAGGGATATTATACTCATTTACTAGCTGCTCAAATGACATGAACACACCATCTCTAAAAAGATCCTTCACCCGTTTCAGGCCATTTCTAAACCACAACTTAAATGCTGTATCCATGAGTGAGGGTGGAAGAGTGCGTTGGCCAAGATTGGGAGCGAGGGCATAGCCTGTCTTTTTTTTGAAGTGTGTCCTAAACTGGGACCATATTCTAAGCGAGCCACACACAATAGGGTTATTCGTGAGGCGATGTTTACTGAGCGGCAAAGGTGCACATACTAAGGAAGGTAGGGACACCGGAAGAGCAGAATGTTGTTCCATTTCAACCCATACAGGTCCACCCCCCTCATAAGAAGCAGAGATCCAGTACACTAGTTTATAAATATTGGCTGCCCAGTAATATTGTAAAAAAATTTGGCAGTGCTAGGCCTCCAGCCTCTGTTTCTCAAGATGTGCCCTCCTAATTCGTGGGATGGTCTTATTCCAGATAAAGGTGGATATGGATTTATCTAACTCTCTGAAAAAAGATTTGACATCTCTGTTTAAACATTGTACGATTAAAAAACAATAACAGAAAACATAAAAACAGCAGAAAATACAAAAACACAAACACAGAATCAAACATCATTCACAAAATCCCATTGCTGGCCTCTCCCCAAACGAAAGGCTGCATAACTCCCCATTTGTACACTCTCCCACAACATAAAGCTTACCTCATGAGACCGAGTCTCACCAAAACTATATGAATAGCAGAATAATATGCCACAGCTGATCTTAACTATAATCAAATATAGTGCACACTCAGTAAATTTCCAATCTAGCACCTTATTCATATCTCACTCTATGTAAATAACCTTCACAGACATAATCAAAATCCCCAACCCAACCAGAGAGGCATTATCTGGGCCTTAACAAATTAACAGTTAGATATAAAATTAAATGTGACACATTGGATACAGTAACACAACATTGAATTTCGGAGGGGGGGGGGGGGTGGGTTTCCAAGCCATCCATTTATGTTAACAACTCTGTGTGGTCAAAAAATAAACTGTGTACTTTCAAGCTGTTTGTGCTACTTTTTTTTTTTTTTTGACCACTCCCGTGTTATCAAGGCCGCATCAGCACAAAACAGAGTTTGGTAAATTTGCGCTTTTGCTGACGTCCTTTATTTACCTCAACAAAGTCCCCATCGTGGTGGTAGTCCGGATGCCGACAACCAAACACCTCTGTAAACAGGATGTGAGAAGCCACGTAAAGCACACCACTCCCCGTTGACACACCTTCAGGTTGCGCGCTTCAGGTTTTTCATTATGAAATCCTTGGCTTGATTTGGGTCTTTAAAGCTTGTGCGCTTGCCATCCGGCGTCGTTATCCTCAGCTCCGCTGGGTACCACAGACCATAGCGGATTCCCTCACAGCTCTTTAACAGGCTCCGCACTTCGTTGAACTCTGCCTGCTGCTTGGCTACTGCCAGTGTGTAGTCTGGTTGGATGCGGATCCTATCGCCGTCCCCCGTAGCCAGGTTGTTTCATCTGCCTGGCTTTCTTAATATTTCCCTCCTCCTCCTGATAATAATGGCATCTAACGACAAATGCTCTCGGCGGGTCATTATCGCCTGGTCTCACACGTAGCGTACGGTGTGCCCGGTCCAATAAAGGGGGCTTATCGAGACCAAGCGTCTCCTTCAGGCACTGTGATAAAATGTCTGTCATGCGCTTTCCTTTCTTCCCATCTTTCCTTAATCCCAGTAATGCGCAGGTTATTATGGCGTGACCGTGCCTCCAAATCCTCGTTTCGTGCTTTCTGGGTAGCGAGCTCCCTCCATACGATGGCCATATCCTGCTCCAGAGCAGCAATCAGGTCGGAGTGGCTGTTAGCTGCAGACTCGAGGGCGACCACCCGTGTATCCAGGGCCTCACTCTTGGCGTTAGCATTATCGTTAGGTAGTTGAATTTCTGCTCGTAACTGGTCAACCTGGTTCTGAATTTCAGCGGACTGTGCCTCCGCTTGGTGAGCAGCTCAGTCCTCAAGTCGGCGAAATGCTCGAAGGATGGCCTCAGGTCCAGCTCCCAGGTCGGGTGCAGCGTCAAGTATAGCATTAGGTACAACGTTAGCCTCCGGGCTAGCCTTGGAGCTAACCCTTGTGTCAGGTGCTTTTCATGGTGTTTAGACATTTCAGCTAGCGTTGTATCAAAGCCTGATATAACTCGTGACTTCGTGTAGGAGTGTGAGTTAAAGTCCTTACATTAATAGCTGCTTCTATATGTATCAATAGCGTTGGCGAGGAGCTCGGTAAGAAACACGTCCTCACATGGCACCCGCTCAAACCAGAGTGAATCATCAGTGATGACATTCACATGCCTAGTTTTTTTACAGTTGCATTAAATGGTTTTTCACGCAGTTAAAAATTTCACAGAACTGCAATAGAAACACCTTTTCTACTATTACAGGTCACATGTCATTCTAAAACACATAGTGGAGAATGTGTGGCTGGAGGAAGAAACGGAGAGCTTCATAAACCTTATAAAAGATGAAGTCACAGGAATATTTAAAATGACAAGAAAATGCCAATATGGAGACAGCTTTGAACATACATTGCCGTTTTTCTGGGAGGACAAAAAACCAGCAGTCGCATAACATCAATCAGTGGAAATGTTCATATTTCACTTGTTTGCTAACACTGAAAGTATCACTTAAATTTTGCTCAAACCTGAAATGGAAACTTGGCCCGTGTTTATGGAAAGAATTAAAGTGATCACAGCAGCTTTGGGAGACGGAACACTGATTCCATGTCTAATGTCTGCTTTTTTTCTGGTCCACAGAGGTTGGATATTCCAACTGTCCAAGTTGTTATCAACCACAACACGCCAGGCCTTCCCAAAATCTACATCCACAGAGTCGGCCGAACTGCTATAGCAGGTCCGCTAATATCCTTTTATTACATACTGTTAACTCATTCTGTGTTACAAAACTCACTCTGTTGACAAAAATTAAATCAGTGTAGTGCAGTTTATTATCGAGTGATTAAATGACAACACTCCACAGCTGTTTTTTTTTTTTTTTTTTTTTTTTTTTATGTTTCAGGCTTTTTTTTTCACTCCAGCATTTATGAAAGTTGGGTTTATGAAGTTGATTTGCACTCAGACTACAAAGATTCCTATTTGCTTCATCAGGCAACTAGAATCCTGCTGCCCAAATAAGACAAATTAAATACATAACCTTCAGTATTTTTTCAAAAACTATATGGATTTGAATCATGTGCGCTTGCATCAGACAAGCTTGAAACCTTCGTACGCATGCGTGAGTTTTTTCATGTCTGTCGGTTGCGTCATTCGCCTGTGGGCAGGCTTGTGGGAGGAGTGGTCCAGCCCCTTCAGCGGATTTTCATTCTCAGCAAAGAGCTGAGCTACTGCCACTTGCTCCATGAAAATTTTTCAGAAACTGTGGTCAGACAACCAGGTGGAAACCATTTGGAAAATTCAGATGGCTTTCGGTGAAGATTCTATTAACATCACACGGATTGAGGACCATTACAACCGTATTAAAAACGGCCCACAGGGGCGGAAGGGCGCGCCGCGCTCTGAGCGGGCCATCGCAGGCTTGACGACCAGATCATTCCAAAGTGAAGGTTCTGTTGGTCCAGACGTTGTGTGACTAGCAGAGAGAAGAAGAGGTCAGGATCAGCACTTTATCGGCACATTCCACTGTTAAAGGAGATTTTGTAATGAAAGACGTGCGGAGGGATTCGCGTGTCAGGACGGAGCCGCAATGGCGGAGAACAAAAGCAAGTCCGTGTTGGAAGTCTCACAGGACAAGTTGGAACATGCCCATCTGTTACACAATTTCTCGGATACTCACTCGACTGAAAAGCCACCGAAAGCCGTCTGAATCTTACGAATGGTTTCCAGCACGGAGGTGTTTTTTGTCCAGCGCCATGAGCGGCTCCGTCCCGACGCGTGAATCCCTCCGCATGTCTTTCATTACAAAATCTCCTTAAACAGTGGAATGTGCCGAAAAAGTGCTGATCCCGACCTCTTCTGAAACTTCTCTGCTAGTCACACAACGTCCTGGAGCAGCAGAACCTTCACTTTGGAAATGATCTGGTCGTTCAAGCCTGTCGATGGCCGCTCAGAGCGCGGCGCGCCTTCCGCCGCTGTGGGCCATTTTTAATACGGTTGTAATGGTCCTTAATCTGTGTGATGCTAATAGAATCTTCACCGAAAGCCATCTGAATTTTCCAAATGGTTTCCACCTAGCTGTCTTCATGGAGCAAAGTGGCAGTAGCTCAGCTGTTTGCTGAGAATGAAAATCCGCCGAAGGGGCTGGACCACTCCTCCCACAAAGCCTGCCCACAGGCGAATGACGCAACCGACAGACATGAAAAAACTCACGCATGCGCACGAAGGTTCAAGCTTGTCTGATGCAAGCGCACGATTCAAATTCATATAGTTTTTGAAAAAATAAAAAGGTCGGATACTTTTCTAACAGACCTCGTATAAACATTAAAGCTGATCTGAAAAACTTTTTCTTCCTCTGCAGGAAGAAACGGAGTGTCTATCACTCTGGTGACGCAGTATGACATCCACCTGGTCCATTCCATCGAAGAAAAGATTCGTGAGTAATTTTACAACCACAAACCCAAATCCTATTATCAAAGGCACTCAGAGTCCTGCCTTTGAATGGGAGTACAGTATTTGTTTAAATTAAAACTTCAACTCAGGAAAAATTGTACGATATGAAAAAAGGGGATGGGTGTGCCCAGTGATCCTTACATTTACTTCGACTTCTACTTCACTGCAGACAGTATGAACCAAAGATATTTCATGGTTTTTTCTAGTCAGTTTCATTTCACTTAATATTCATCCATTTATGCATTTAAAACCTGCAACACATTCCGATAAAAGTTGAAATGGGGCAATTTATCCTAAATCAAAGGACTAAATCACTGCTTTTACAGACCGCTTTCTTCGGACAAGTCAGGGTATAATACATGAACATTTCCATGTCACTCAATATGTCTTGCACTTCGTTTACATTAATCAATAAGAAATAAATACCAACAGTATGGTATTGTGTGGTAAATCTGGGATTAGCGGACAATCCTTAAAAATTGGAAGACCATGTTGGAAGACGGCCAGTGAAGGAAGCCACCGAGTTCTGGAAGGATTATAGGGTTGTGTGGGTCTGAGTGGCGAATGTGGAGCAACATTTGCCTGTTGTATACAACGCTCATGTTGTGAAACAGGAAATCAGATCAAATCTGGGCTCATGTTTCCCCATGTGCCTCCTTGAAAAGAGCACCTTTTCAAGATTATTTTCCTGTATTGCACACCAAGAAGCTGTACAACTGGTGAGGGTGTGGTCTTTTTGTCAGGTACCTATCTCATGATGTTCACAAGTGAATACTGCATTTGTTGTTTACTTCTGTCCTTGTGCTGGTGCACAGGATGGAAACCATTGTCTACACCGGCACATTTCCTGTACATTCGTTTGTGAATTGTTTTGTAATTTGTGGCTGTAGCATGGCCCAACCAGAGGCTCACCCCTGTGAGTCTGGTCTGCTTGAGGTTTCTTCCTCAGAGGGAGTTTTTCCTTACCCCTGTTGCTCTGGGGGTTGGTAAGGTTAGTCCTTACTTGTATGAAGTGCCTTGCAGCAACCTTGTTGTGATTTGGCGCTATATAAATGAAAATACGTTGGAAAAAAAAAAATTGAACTCTGATTACGATCCACTACAAGCATCGCTCACTGTTAAAAAGATTCTGCAACATTATCCTGAGCCAAACACAATGACACACTCTGGCCAAAACATGGTTTAGGTGGTAAACCTTTTGGTTTCTGCAGATACCAAGCTTGCAGAGTATCCTGTGGGAGGAGAAGGAAGTCCGGGGAGCTCCTCACGCATGTTAACGTGACCAGCGGCGCTGTGAGATCGTGTGTACACTTCACATTTGACCTTATCTGACCTCTGCTACTGCAGTTTGATTTTCAAAATCAGTTTGACCTTCAGCTTGTTCAGCATTACTAAATATTCCACATTTGTAGCAGTTAGTATGCACCAGACTGATCACTGAGACTAAGAATGTGGATTTAGTTTTGACACTAAACTCTTGTGCTACAGAAACTGGAGTCCACAGACTTTGACGAGAAAAAGGAGATCAACAAGAGGAAGCAGATGAATCCTGGAGGGAAAAGTAAGTTAGTTTCCATTCAGCATTAAAGCAATTTCAAACACATTTGTATGGTGGCTGCATCAAAAACCCTTTTAAATTTGAGAAAATGCTTGCAAACATAGAACACACACAAAGTACAGAGACTTTGACTGATTGATTAGTGCACTGGGAATAAAATAAGTTGAATATATTAAGTATCTTTCATGAGAATAAATCTATAAAATAGATAGATAAAGACTTTGAACGACAGTAAAAGTCATCCAGGCACAAAACTTGTTTTGTCTATTCGCAGTACATCTGTATTTTTATGTGAATTTACAAATACATTATATTAAATGGTTGCAGAGTACTGTGAGTTATATTCATTTATGGTCTCTGTTTGCAAGCACTTTCTCAGTTCAAGAATTTTTTTTTTTATATTAATTCCTTTTTGTATGCAATTTTCAGCATTGGTGTTTCTTCGCTTAATTACGTCCACCAAGAACGTAATAAAATCATCAGCGTTTGTCTGTCTGTTAGCAGGATTATGTCAAAACTACTGAATGCATTTTGATGAAATTTTCACCACAGATTAGGCCATAGAAGAACCCATTAAATTTTGGAGGTGATCCGGATTCTGGATCAAGTTTCGCTTTATACAGGCTTTGAAGGATTACGGCAAAACTACTGCACAGATTTTGACATAATTTTCAACACTGATACATATTTGGCCATGGAAGAATCCATTAAATTTTTGTAGGTGAACCAGATTCTGGATCAAGATACACTTTATATGGGCTTTAAGGGATTACTTCAAAACTGCTTCACGGATGCTTAGCAAGTTTTCACCACAGATAGTTATTAGGCCATGGAAGACGCCAATAATTTTGGAGGTGATCCAAATCCAGATCAAGATTCACTTTATATAGGTTTTGAAGGATTGTGTCAAAACTGCTTCACACATTCTCAATTTTCACCACAGATATTTCACTTTATAGACAGTAGTGTTCAGAATAGTAGTGCTATGTGACTAAAAAGATTAATCCAGGTTTGAGAAAATTCTTATTGTTACATGGGAAAACAAGGTACCAGTAGATTCTCACAAATCCAACAAGACCAAGCATTCATGATATGCACACTCTTAAGGCTATGAAATTGGGCTATTAGAAAAAAAAACGTAGAAAAGGGGGTGTTCACAATAATAGTAGTGTGGCATTCAGTCAGTGAGTTTGTCAATTGTGTGGAACAAACAGTATGAATCAGGTGTCCCCTATTTAAGGATGAGCCAGTACCTGTTGAACATGCTTTTCTCTTTGAAAATAGGGGACACGTGAATCACGCCTGTTTGTTAGACACAATTGACGAACTCACTGACTGAATCCACACTACTATTATTGTGACACCCCCTTTCTACTTTTTTTTTTTTTTTACTAATAGCCCAATTTCACAGCCTTAAGAGTGTGCATATCATGAAATGCTTGTCTTGTTGGATTTGTGAGAATCTACTGTACCTTGTTTCCCATGTAACAATAAGAAATATACTCAAAACCTGGATTAATCTTTATAGTCACATAGCACTACTATTATTCTGAACACTACTGTACGCTTTGAAGGATGACATCAAAACTACTTCAGATTCTCACTAAATTTGCACCACAGATATAGGCCATGGAAGACTCCATTAAATTTTGGAGGTGATCTCGATTCTGGATCAAGATTCACATATATAGGCTTTGAATGATTACATCAAAACTGCTTCATGATTTTCACCACACATAAATATTGGGACATGGAAGACTCCACTGAATTTTGGAGGTGATCCACATCTGGATTGGAGGATGTCAGAAATCTCTGATTGCTCATTTGAAAATGTAGCTTTTCTCAGCCATCGTGCATTTGGTATATCATCCTCCATTTGCTGTCACTTTACCTCTGTAATTTTTGGCTAAGTTGTGAAACGTGGCACAATTCCAAGGGATGATCCCATCACTCTTCAAGTTTCTTCTTTGCACCTCTGGCACTGCCAGTGAGTCAAATTTGGAGCCGCTTTTACAGATTGAAACCAGATTCAAGTTGGTAAGGTCAGACTTTAACTGTTTGAAGCACCTTGTGGCAGTATTGTTTTGGCACCACACAAAATAACTTGAATTCAGACCACAAATTGGTCACAAACTGTTTTATGGAATCACCGGCCTCGGAGGATGTTCATTCAGTTGTTTAATTTTGTAGAAAAAAGCAGATCACAGACATGACACAAAACTAAAGTAATTTCAAATGGCAACTTCCTGGCTTTAAGAAACACTAAGAAATCAGGAAAAATAATTGTGGCAGTCAGTAACTTACTTTTTAGACCAAGCAGAGGGAAAAAAAACTATGGACTCACTCAATTGAGGAATAAATTATGGAATCACCCTATAAATTTTCATCCCCAAAACTAACACCTGCATCAGATCAGATCTGCTCATTAGTCTGCATCTAAAAAGGAGTGATCACACCTTGGAGAGCTGTTGCACCAAGTGGACTGACATGAATCATGGCTCTAACACCAGAGATGTCAATTGAAACAAAGGAGAGGATTATCAAACTCTTAAAAGAGGGTAAATCATCACGCAATGTTACAAAAGATGTTGGTTGTTCATAGTCAGCTGTGTCTAAACTCTGGACCAAATACAAACAACATGGGAAGGTTGTTAAAGGCAAACATACTGGTAGACCAAGGAAGACATCAAAAGCGTCAAGACAGAAACTTAAAGCAGTATATCGAAAATGCACAACAAAACAAATGAGGAATGAATGGGAGGAAACTGGAGTCAACGTCTGGGACCGAACTGTAAGAAACCGCCTAAAGGAAATGGGATTTACATACAGAAAAGCTAAACGAAAGCCATCATTAACACCTAAACAGAAAAAAACAAGGTTACAATGGGCTAAGGAAAAGCAGTCGTGGACTGGATGAAAGTCATATTCAGTGATGAATCTGCATTGGGCAAGGTGATGATGCTGGAACTTTTGTTTGGTACCGTTCCAATGAGATTTATAAAGATGACTGCCTGAAGAGAACATGTAAATTTCCACAGTCATTGATGATATGGGGCTGCATGTCAGGTAAAGGCACTGGGGAGATGGCTGTCATTACATCATCAATAAATGCACAAGTTTATGTTGATATTTTGGACACTTTTCTTATCCCATCAATTGAAAGGATGTTTGGGGATGATGAAATCATTTTTCAAGATGATAATGCATCTTGCCATAGAGCAAAAACTGTGAAAACATTCCTTGCAAAAAGACACATAGGGTCAATGTCATGGCCTGCAAATAGTCCGGATCTTAATCCAATTGACAATCTTTGGAAGTTGAAGAAAATGGTCCATGACAAGGCTCCAACCTACAAAGCTGATCTGGCAACAGCAATCAGAGAAAGTTGGAGCCAGATTCATGAAGAGTACTGTTTGTCACTCATTAAGTCCATGCCTCAGAGACTGCAAGCTGTTATAAAAGCCAGAGGTGGTGCAACAAAATACTAGTGATGTGTTGGAGCATTCTTTTGTTTTTCATGATTCCATAATTTTTTTTCTCAGAATTGAGTGATTCCATATTTTTTTCCCTCTGGTTGGTCTAAAAAAGTAACTGTTACTGACTGCCACAATTTTTTTTTCTTATAGTTTCTTAAAGCCAGAAAGTTGCCATTTGAAATGACTTTAGTTTTGTGTCATGTCTGTGATCTGCTTTTTTCTACAAAATTAAACAACTGAATGAACATCATCCGAGGCCGGTGATTCCATAATTATTGCCAGGGGTTGTACTTCAGATGACAGACTGCATTGGCAGCAGGTTTGGGATGCAGCTAATCAAACTGCTGTTCCAGGATCCAGATGTGGAGGCAAAGAGGAAGGCAGAGCTGGAGAAGATCAGGAGTGAGAAGAAGAAGTTCAAAGAGAAAATCCAACAAAGCATCCAGAAACAGAAACATCTCAAGCAACAGAAGAGAAAACACATGCAGCAAAAAAGGGAGGCACCAACAACATGAAGCTTCTGTGGAGTTTGAATTGTGTATATACACTCTGCATTATTGTGCAATAAAATATTCATATATGTAACAAATGAACTAAAGTTTAATTTGATGGCCTTTATTGATTCAGTTCTACGAGAATCATGTGATTAAACTTCACTGCAAATAAAGAGAATATGTACGTACATCGCATTTAGATGTCTAATCCGTAAACCAACAATTTATTGCAAATGTTTCATAACTAAGCTTATTTCTTCATATTGGAATAGACTGTGGCTCTGACAAAGAAAAACTAAAGCAATATTATGGCAGAATCATTTTTTCAGCTATGGCATATCATGATTCGAAGTAAAACCAGTCAGTTGCACCAGTGAGATTATGAAATCAATGAAATTAAACTATCCTCAAGCCAGGAAACAAGGCAACATCTACCGTACTCATGATTGTCGATCATGTGCAGAAGTGACAAGCAGGTGTTCAGAAGAACAGCTTCCCTAGAATCTACAATATCTATAAACACTTGACAGATACAAAAGCTTAACATAGAAAAAGTCAGGTGATGAGTTTCCTGCCACGGCTGACTCTAAAACTACGCAAAACTATCAATAGCAAATTAAACAAAATGATGCAGAAAGCAGTAAACTGCTTGACAAAAGCAAATTGTGAATCAACTTACATCCAGGAGTCACGCGCATGTCTAAAAAGGAAGCTGAAGAAGAAATGCAGAAAGCAGGGGAAAAAAATGCATGTATCAAATCCACAGAAGGCAAAACTTCAGTCTCCATTCAGTTCATTCCAGAGAAAGGAAGGTGGATCTTTTCAGGCCGACTTCACAACCTGCCTCAATTATATGTATATATTAAAAAAAGCTGGTAGTTTTGAGTTCACCTACATTCATGCTTCTGCCACAGCTGTATATATATATATATATATATATATATATATTTTATTTTTAATAGGCACTGATTGAGGGATTTACTTAAATTCTTTCCTCATCCACCAATCACAGGTAACGATGTTTAACTGATGCTGTAAAGCATTGAAATAAATTATGGGATGGATGTTTGGCTTCCTGTACACTTTCCATCTCTTTTTCCAGAGCTGAAATGAAAAATGTGATTGTAAAAATCATATAAAACTGGCTTTAAACCAGAGCTGGAAGTGGTTTTAAAAAGTTTCCAAAACCAGTGGTATGTTCAATTCTGACAAGGTGCATTATGAAGGTGCATTTAGCCTCCAGACAAATGGTAACCTTACCCCCTGAAAAAAGAGCCAATCGCCAGCTTTCCCAGTTGCCTATAACAGCCTGTATACTGTTCTCACTGTGAAGGAATTTGGTTGGATTTCATGAGAAAATCCATTTGCTTTCAGATGTAGTGACATTATGAGTGTCTTGCTCTCATGGTACATGGTAGCCACAGAAGTTTGTGGTCTGTTCCACAACAGGCAGTTGTTGGCTAACATCCAGCTCCCAGAACAAGAAGAAGGCTGAAACTCCATAATGCACCTTTAATTGACATAATTTCCAATTGTTTTTGACTAATTGATGAAATTGTCAATAGCTGGAACGGACTTAGAAATCAGAATGTGGCACGTATACAAGCACATCACATGTATCATGACTGGCCAGTGAACCAAGGCCCTGATTTTAACGGTGTGTCCTTCTGTTCAGCCACCTTCTTCTATCCTTACCTGCGGTCCGCTGGCATGACTGCCTGCAAATAAGCTGAACCCTCTTTCCTTAGAGGACTCTAGCTGTGAAAAGCCTGCCAGCCTTTGCCCATCTAAGCTACACATCAGCAACTCATTCTTTCAAGAGATTAACACAAAAGAAAAGCCTATACTGCAAACATCAAAAACAGTCGATTAAATGCTGGTCATGTTTGATAGTTCTGATGACTTTTTTCCTCCCAAATTTGTGCTCTGTGATAAGAAAGGTACATCAGAGGAGAAAAGTCTGTCCCTTGATCACGAAATCAGCAGGATTCGTGCATAGCGCCTTGAAAAGCAGTCTGAAATCCTCCGTGCTGCTCCGCCGCCACCGTGTGGTCCGATCCACCCGTTGGGGGGGGTGTGGCAAAAGAGCCAGTGTTTCGAGGCAAACCGAAGGCATTTCCCTTCAAGGCTCTTTAATAGCAGACTCGAGCAGTCGGCGTAATTTTTTTTTTTTTCTCCCCTCAGAAAAGTGTCGACTGCCTTGCCCGTCAGACGCCGCTGAGGTTTTGTGGACCCAGCAGAGGATTGTTGGTTCCGCTCTCCTCCCACTATAAACCAAATTTCGATTAGAGTCCAGGACATTGCGAAGGTCGAGTTACCGACCAACTTTTGAGCTGATCCCTTCAGAGGCAGATGTTTCTCTGCTCCCCGTCTTGACACGTGAAAACGTTTTAAAACAGCTTTCCTGGAGGCGTTGAGTGAAAAGGGGTTTGTCGGATTATTATGAGCCTCATTTGGTTTCCACAAGAGACCGTCGAGATCTCCCCTCCGTTTCCCGCAGCAGCTCGACCACACCGCCATTTTCTTGACTTTCCTCCTCACGGGCGTCGGTCCCCGCCTCTCGCTCGGCCTCTCTTGCCGTCTGCCCTCTTACGTCTCTCGCTGGTCATTGGTTTTGGTTTCGCTATCCCGTCGCTTTCACTCAGCGGTGCTTCGGATGTAGCAGAGGAAAACAGGTTTTCATTTTGTGTTTGTTATTACCCAGATTAAAAAGCTGATGAACTAAGCTCAGCTCAAGCCTAGCTCCCTTCTTAAAGCCACCTGGAAACAAATACATAAATAAATGAAGTTAGTTTTTGCCCCAAAACACCAAGATCAAAGTCAGCAATTTCAGCAAAGACCTGGGGCCTCATTTATCAACAGCTCATACGGACAAATTTGTGCATAAAATGTGTGGAATCACACAAAGTATGGAATTTATCAATTAGTAAATATAAACAGCTTTGACCGTGTTTACGCATATCTATTGGCAGAAGAGGGAAATATGGCTGCAAAAGGAAATGGATTATGTAGTATGCAGTCATTATTTAGTATCATTTTATCTAAAATCACTTAAAAAGTTGGTAATATGTAGTGACTGACAGCATTTTCACTGAATATATGAAACATTTTAGTTTTTGGATCTACAATTTACATCATATATTACACTACTTTTGTGACCCAAAGATTTTGGTAAACCCATTTCTAACACCAGAATAAGTTGACCTGAATAAAGGTGGATGATCAATAAAGATTTGCAAATTTTTCAAAAAAGCACTTTTCAAGTTTAAAACAAAACTATTTCTCTATACAGTGTTTGAAACAGATATGTCATATTGTGAAAGCTGAGATTCTTCTGAACAATTTGATATGCAATACATGGGCATTGGTAAATACAGAGTGACAGGTAACAACATACTTCCCTTCAACCTCTTATCCGGGACCAGGGCGTGGGGGCAACAGCTCCAGCAGGGGACCCCAGACTTCCCTTTCCTGGGCCACATTGACCACCTCTGACTGGAGGAGCCAGAGGTGTCCCAGGCCAGTGTGGAGATATAATCTCTCCACCTAGTCCTGGATCCTCCCCGGGGTCTCCTTACAGATGGACGTGCCTGAAACACCACCCTAGGGAGGTGCCCAGGGGGGATCCTTACCAGATGCCCAAACCACTTCAGCTGGCTCTTGAGCTCATGAGCTCCATACTCCAAGTTCCCCACAGATGACCGAGCTTCTCACCTTATCTCTAAGGGAGACACCAGCTACCCTCCTAAGGAAGTTTATTTAGGCCGCTTGTACCCTCAATCTACAACCCCTGGCAATAATTATGGAATCACCGGCCTCGGAGGATGATCATTCAGTTGTTTAATTTTTGTAGAAAAAAAGCAGATCACAGACATGACACAAAACTAAAGTAATTTCAAATGGCAACTTTCTGGCTTTAAGAAACACTATAAGAAATCAAGAAAAAAAAATTGTGGCAGTCAGTAATGGTTATTTTTTTAGACCAAGCAGAGGGAAAAAAATATGGACTCACTCAATTCTGAGGAATAAATTATGGAATCACCCTGTAAATTTTCATCCCCAAAACTAACACCTGCATCAAATCAGATCTGCTCGTTAGTCTGCATCTAAAAAGGAGTGATCACACCTTGGAGAGCTGTTGCACCAAGTGGACAGACATGAATCATGGCTCGAACACCAGAGATGTCAATTGAAACAAAGGAGAGGATTATCAAACTCTTAAAAGAGGGTAAATCATCACGCAATGTTGCAAAAGATGTTGGTTGTTCACAGTCAGCTGTGTCTAAACTCTGGACCAAATACAAACAACATGGGAAGGTTGTTAAAGGCAAACATACGGGTAGACCAAGGAAGATATCAAAGCGTCAAGACAGAAAACTTAAAGCAATATGTCTCAAAAATCGAAAATGCACAACAAAACAAATGAGGAACGAATGGGAGGAAACTGGAGTCAACGTCTGACTGAACTGTAAGAAACCGCCTAAAGGAAATGGGATTTACATACAGAAAAGCTAAACGAAAGCCATCATTAACACCTAAACAGAACAAGGTTACAATGGGCTAAGGAAAAGCAATCGTGGACTGTGGATGACTGGATGAAAGTCATATTCAGTGATGAATCTCGAATCTGCATTGGGCAAGGTGATGAAGCTGGAACTTTTGTTTGGTGCCGTTCCAATGAGATTTATAAAGATGACTGCCTGAAGAGAACATGTAAATTTCCACAGTCATTGATGATATGGGGCTGCATGTCAGGTAAAGGCACTGGGGAGATGGCTGTCATTACATCATCAATAAATGCACAAGTTTACGTTATTTTGGACACTTTTCTTATCCCATCAATTGAAAGGATGTTTGGGGATGATGAAATCATTTTTCAAGATGATAATGCATCTTGCCATAGAGCAAAAACTGTGAAAACATTCCTTGCAAAAAGACACATAGGGTCAATGTCATGGCCTGCAAATAGTCCGGATCTTAATCCAATTGAAAATCTTTGGTGGACGTTGAAGAAAATGGTCCATGACAAGGCTCCAACCTGCAAAGCTGATCGCCTGGTAATGCCCAGATGCAGAACCAACAGACTAAAAAACCTAAATAACACCTAAGGACTCACTGTTGCACTTAAGTCTATACTGACTCGCACCTTATTTCTGGGCTCTTGTTTTATATATTTATTCTGCTGTGTTTTTATGTTATGTTTTTTAGGAATTTGTATGATGTGGTTTTATGAATGTAATATAATTTTTACTGCTGACTGCACCTGAATTGCCCCCATGGTGACTAAATAAATGATCAAATCAAATGATCTGGCAACAGCAATCAGAGAAAGTTGGAGCCAGATTGATGAAGAGTACTGTTTGTCACTCATTAAGTCCATGCCTCAGAGACTGCAAGCTGTTATAAGTCAGAGGTGGTGCAACAAAATACTAGTGATATGTTAAAGCGTTCTTTTGTTTTTCATGATTCCATAATTTTTTCCTCAGAATTGAGTGAGTCCACATTTTTTCCCTCTGCTTGGTCTAAAAAAGTAACCGTTACTGACTGCCACAATTTTTTTTCCTGATTTCTTATAGTGTTTCTTAAAGCCAGAAAGTTGCCATTTGAAATGACTTTAGTTTTGTGTCATGTCTGTGATCTGCTTTTTTCTACAAAATTAACAACTGAATGAACATCCTCCGAGGCCGGTGATTCCATAATTTTTGCCAGGGGTTGTAGTTCTTTTGGTCATGACCCAACCCTCATGACCATAGGTGAGAGTAGGAACAAAGATTGACCAGTAGATCGATAGCGTCAGCTTTTGGCTCAGCTCCCTTTTCGTCACAACAGTACGGTAGAGCAAATGCAACACCGCCCCTGCTGCGCCGATTCTCCGGCCAATCTCACGCTCCATTGTCCCCGCACTCGTTAACAAGACCCCAAGGTACTTGAACTCCTTCACTTGGTGCAAGATCTCATTCCCTACCCGGAGTAGGCAATCCATGGGTTTCCTGCTGAGCACCATGGCCTCAGATTTAGAGGTGCTGATCCTCATCCCAGCCGCTTCACACTCAGCAGCAAATTGACCCAATGAGTGCTGGAGGTCATAGGCTCATGAAGCCAACAGGACCACATCATCTGCAAAAAGCACTGATGAAACCCCCCCGACTACATCTTAATATCCTGTCCATGAATATCACAAACAGGATTGGTGACATGGTGGAGGCCAACCCCCCACCGGAAACCTTTCTGACTTACTACCAAGAATCTGAACACTGCTCTCGCTTTGTGAGTACAGAGATCAGATGGCCCTGAGAAGGAACTCCCTCACTTCATACTCCCACAGCACCTCCCAGGGTACCTGATCATATGCCTTTTCCAAATCCATAAAACACATGTGGACTGGACGGGCATGGCAACATCCAGCCAGGGCAATAATATACTGAAAAAAATGAAGTTACATTTTTTTCCATTACTTTCAACTGATCTACAATTTTCTTCTTACATTATCCTCTTTTGTGAGCTAAAGACTTTGGTGAACCCATTTTTAAATCAACAAAACTGTTTTTGAATAAATGTGTATTCAATAAAGACAAACAAAACCCAACACATTACATTTTTTCATATTATATATATATATATATATATATATATATATATATATATATACATATACACATATATATACACACACACACACACACACACACACACACACACGAGGTCTATTAGAAAAGTATCCGACCTTATTTAAAAAAAAAAACATATGGATTTGAATCACGTGCTTGCGTGAGCCAACCTTGAACCTTCATGCGCGATTTTTTTCACGCCTGTCGGTTGCGTCATTCGCCTGTGAGCAGGCTTTGAGTGAGGAGTGGTCCACCCCCTCGGCGGATTTTCACTGTCAGGGAAATGGCTGAGAGACTGCTGCTTTGCTTGATCAAATTTTTTTTTAGAAACTGTGAGGCACATCCATGTGGACACCATTCGAGAAATTTAGGTGGTTTTTGATGAAAATTTTATGGGCTTCAAAGACATTAAGGGATGTTACTGTCGCTTTAAGGACGGCCCACAGCAGCTGTTGAGCGCGCCGCGCTCCAGCTGCCATCGACAGCCTGAACGTCCATTTCATTTCTAAACGGATCGCTCTGTGGATCCGTGACCATCGTGTGCACTTTCTCTGGTTATCACAAGAGCTGGACATCACCCATTTTCCTGCAGATTTCACTTTTAACAAGAGATTTTGTCGTGGAAAGCCGAGCAGACTTCATCACGGAGTGGAATTCCTCTGCACGTCTGTCTCAATTTGCCGAAAAAGTGCTGATGTCCACGTCTTTTCACAATTCCTGTGCTAGTCCAGACGACGTCCCGGATAAAACACAGCATCCAGTTTGGAAATGAACGGCACATTCCATTGTTACGAGGAGTTTTTGTCATGGAAAGGAGCGGACGCTTCGCGCGTCACGACGGCAAGCGAGACAAAGAACACCTCCGTTTCGGAGTGCCAGAAGGACAAGCTGGGACATGTCCACCTCTCCACAATGTCTCTGATACTCACTCGACTGGTAAGCAATGAAAGGCATGTCCCTCACTCAAAGCAATGCCGTGATGAAGCGTCACAGAACATGTTCTGGCATGTCCAGGCACATCCACAATTTCTTGGATAATCACTCGACTGAAAAACCACAGACAGCTGTCTGAACGCCATCTCAAAGCCGTCCTGTGAGACCAAAACGGAGGTGGTTTTGTGTCGGTCCAGCAGGGAATCCATCATGACGCGCGAAGCGTCCGCTCGGCTTTCCACGACAAAATCTCTTGTTAAAAGTGAAATCTGCAGGAAAATAGGTGATGTCCAGCTCTTGTGATAACCAGAGAAAGTGCACACGATGGGCACGGATCCACAGAGCGATCCGTTTAGAAATGAAATGGTCATTCAGCCTGTCGATGGCAGCTGGAGCGCGGCACGCCCCACAGCTGCTGTGGGCCATCCTTAAAGCGACAGTAACATCCCTTAATGTCTTTGAAGCCCATAAAATTTTCACCAAACACCACCTGAATTTCTCGAATGGTGTCCACATGGATGTGCCTCACAGTTTCTAAAAAAAATTTGATCAAGCAAAGCAGCACTCTCTCAGCCATTTCCCTGACAATGAAAATCCGCCGAGGGGGGTGGACCACTCCTCACTCCTGCTCACAGGCGAATGACGCAACCGACAGGCTTGAAAAAAATCACCAATGCGCATGAAGGTTCAAGGTTGGCTCATGCAATCCATATGTTTTTTTGTTTTTTTTTAATAAGGTCGGATACTTTTCCAATAGACCTCATATATATATATATATATATATATATATATATATACACGAGGGCTGTCCATAAAGTATAGGCCCTTTTTATTTTTTTCAAAAACTATATGGATTTCATTCATATGTTTTTACGTCAGACATGCATGAACCCTCGTGCGCATGCGTGAGTTTTTCCACGCCTGTCGGTGACGTCATTCGCCTGTGAGCACTCCTTGTGGGAGGAGTCGTCCAGCCCCTCGTCGGAATTCCTTTGTCTGAGAAGTTGCTGAGAGACTGGCGCTTTGTTTGATCAAAATTTTTTCTAAACCTGTGAGACACATCGAAGTGGACATGGTTCGAAAAATTAAGCTGGTTTTCAGTGAAAATTTTAACGGCTGATGAGAGATTTTGAGGTGACACTGTCGCTTTAAGGACTTCCCACGGTGCGAGACGTCGCGCTGCGCTCTCAGGCGGCGTCATCAGCCTGTTTCAAGCTGAAAACCTCCACATTTCAGGCTCTATTGATCCAGGACGTCGTGAGAGAACAGAGAAGTTTCAGAAGAAGTCGGTTTCAGCATTTTATCCGGATATTCCACTGTTAAAGGAGATTTTTTTAATGAAAGACGTGCGGACATCACCGACAGGCGTGGAAAAACTCACGCATGCGCACGAGGGTTCAAGCATGTCTGACGTAAAAACATATGAATGAAATCCATATAGTTTTTGAAAAAAATAAAAAAGGACCTATACTTTATGGACAGACCTCATATATATATATATATATATATATATATATATATATATATATATAAAATACTCACCCTCTAGCTGCCACCTTATCGTGGTGGGGGAGTTTGCGTACCCGGATGATCCTAGGAGCTATGTTGTCGGGGGCTTTGTGCTCCCTGTAGGGTCTCCCAAGGCAAACAGGTCCTAGGTGATGGGTCAGACTAAGGGCAGTTCAGAACCTCCATGACCAGTAAAAGATCAAGGACCGAGACGTCGCAAGGTATGGCGGAGCCGGGGTCCCACCCTGGAGCCAGGCCTGGGGTTGGGGCTCGCGCGCGAGCGCCTGGTGGTCGAGCCTTAGCCCATGGGGCCCGGCCGGGCTCAGCCCGAAAGAGTGACTTGGGCCCGCCCTCCTGTGGGTTCACCACCTGCAGAGGGGGCCATGGGGGTCGGGTGCAGAGAGGATTGGGTGGCGGTCGAGGGCGGGTGGCCCGGTCCGTGCTCACAGCCCCTGGCTGTTGGGACGTGGAATGTCACCTCACTAGGGGGGAAGGAGCCTGAGCTTGTGCGGGACGTTGAGAGATACCGACTAGAGATAGTCGGGCTCACCTCCACGCACAGCTTGGGCTCTGGTACCCAACTCCTGGAGAGGGGCTGGACGCTTCATTTTCTGGCATCGCCCACAGGGAGAGGCGGAGAGCTGGAGTCACATTGCTTATTGCTCCCCAGCTGAGTCGCCAAGTGTTGGAGTTCACTCCGGTGAACGAGAGGGTCGCATCCCTACACCTTCGGGTTGGGGACAGGTCTCTCACCGTTGACTCGGCCTACGGGCCGAGCAGCAGTGCAGAGTACCCGACCTTCCTGGAGTCCCTGGGAGGGGTACTAGATAGCGCTCCGACTGGGGACTCCATTGTTCTCCTGGGGGATTTCAATGCCCACATGGGCGGCGACAGTGAGACCTGGAGGGGGTGATCGGGAAGCACGGCCTCCCCGATCTGAACCCGAGTGGTGTTCAGTTGATGGACTTCTGTGCTAGTCAGTTTGTCCATCACGAACACCATGTTCGAGCACAAGGGTGTCCATAAGTGCACGTGGCACCAGGACACCCTGAGCCGGAGGTCAATGATTGACTTTGTAGTCGTATCATCTGACCTTCGGCCACATGTCTCAGACACTCGAGTGAAGAGAGGGGCAGAGCTGTCGACTGATCACCACCTGGTGGTGAGTTGGATCCGCTGGGAGGGTAGGAAGCCGGTCAGACCTGGCAGGCCCAAACGTATCGTGAGGGTCTGCTGGGAACGACTGGCGGAACCCTCTGTCAACGAGGTCTTCAACTCCCACCTCCGGGAGAGCTTCTCCCAGATCCCGGAGGAGGTTGGAGACATGGAGTCCGAGTGGACCATGTTCTCCACCTCCATTGTCGATGCGGCTGCTCGTAGCTGTGGTCGCAAGGTCTCTGGTGCCTGTTGCGGCGGCAATCCCCGAACTCGGTGGTGGACACCGGACGTAAGGGATGCCGTCAAGCTGAAGGAGTCCTACTTATCTTTGCTGATAGGTGGGACCCCAGAGGCAGCTGACAGGTACCGGCAGGCCAAGCGTGCCGCAGCCCATGCGGTCGCAGAGGCAAAAACTCGGGTCTGGGAGGAGTTCGGGGAGGCTATGGATGAGGACTATCGGTCGGCCTCGAAGAGATTCTGGCAAACCGTCCGATGCCTCAGGAGACGGAAGCAGCTCTCCACCAGCACTGTTTACGGTGCGGGTGGGGAGCTGTTGACCCTGACTGGAGATGTTGTCGGGCGGTGGAAGGAGTACTTCGAGGATCTCCTCAATCCCATCGTCACATCTTCCGAAGAGGATGCAGAGACTGGGGACTCAGAGGCGGACTCATCCATTACCCAGGCCGAAGTCACCGAGGTGGTTAGAAAGCTCCTCGGTGGCAAGGCTCCTGGGGTGGATGAAGTCCGTCCTGAGTACCTTAAGTCTCTGGATGTTGTGGGGCTGTCTTGGTTGACACGCCTCTGCAACATCGCGTGGCGATCGGGGACAGTGCCTCTGGATTGGCAGACCGGGGTGGTGGTCCCTCTGTTTAAGAAGGGGGACCGGAGGGTGTGTTCCAACTACAGGGGGATCACACTCCTCAGCCTCCCCGGTAAGGTCTATTCCAGAGTACTGGAGAGGAGAATTCGACCGATGGTCGAACCTCGGCTTCAGGAGGAGCAGTGTGGTTTTCGTCCTGGTCGCGGCACACTGGACTAGCTCTACACACTCCATCGGGTGCTCGAGGGTTCATGGGAGTTCACCCAACCAGTCCACATGTGTTTTGTGGATCTGGAAAAGGCGTTCGACCGTGTCCCTCCGGGCACCCTGTGGGGAGTGCTCCGGGAGTACGGGGTCCGGGGTCCTTTGCTAAGGGCTATCCGGTCCCTGTACAACCGCAGCAGGAGCTTGGTTCGCATTGCAGGTAGTAAGTAAAACCTGTTTCCAGTGCACGTTGGCCTCCGCCAGGGCTGCCCTTTGTCACCGGTTCTGTTCATTATTTTTATGGACAGAATTTCTAGGCGCAGCCAGGGTGTAGAGGGGGTCTGGTTTGAGAACCACAGAATCTCGTTTCTGCTGTTTGCGGACGATGTGGTTCTGTTGGCTTCGTCAAATCAGGACCTTCAGCGTGCACTGGGGTGGTTTGCAGCCGAGTGTGAAGCATCCGGGATGAAGATCAGCACCTCCAAATCAGAGGCCATGGTTCTCGACCGGAAAAAGGTGCTTTGCCCTCTTCAGGTCGGTGGAGTGTCCTTGCCTCAAGTGGAGGAGTTTAAGTATCTCGGGGTCTTGTTCACGAGTGAGGGACGGATGGAGCGTGAGATCGATAGACGGATCGCTGCAGCATCTGCAGTGATGCGGTCGCTGTATCAGACCGTCATGGTGAAGAGAGAGCTGAGTAGGGGGGCAAAGCTCTCGATTTACCGATCGATCTACGTTCCGATCCTCACCTATGGTCATGAGATTTGGCTCATGACCGAAAGAACGAGATTGCGAGTACAAGCGGCCGAAATGAGTTTCCTCCGCAGGGTGGCTGGGCGCTCCCTGAGAGATAGGGTGAGGAGCTCGGAGTCGAGCTGCTCCTCCTCAACGTCGAAAGGAGTCAGTTGAGGTGGCTCGGGCATCTTTTCCGGATGCCCCCTGGACGCCTCGCTGGAGAGGTGTTCCGGGCACGTCCCACTGGGAGGAGGCCCCGGGGAAGACCCAGGACACGCTGGAGGGACTACATCTCTCTGCTGGCTTGGGAACGCCTTGGGGTTCCCTCGGAGGAGCTGGGGGAGGTGTGTGTGGATCGGGAGGTCTGGGCGGCTTTGCTTGAGCTGCTGCCCCCGCGACCCGACTGGATAAAGCGTAAGAAAATGGATGGATATATATATATATATATATATATATATATATATATATATATATATATATACACGCTTTCAATTCATGATTTCAATTTATTTCATTTATATAGCACCAGATCACAACAAAGTTGCCTCAAGGCGCTTCACACAAGTAAGGTCTAACCCTACCAACCTTACCAGCAAGCACACAGGCAAGAGTGGTAATAGTGCAGCAGATAACTGCAACAATCCTTCACATGGCGATACAAGCACCAGATTTGGCATGAAGGTTCTTCATAAATCAGTGGCCAAGTGGCCAGCACTTTTTTCCTCAAACACTGATTTATGAAGAACCTTCATGCCAAATCTGATGCTTGTATGACCAAGTGAACAATTCTGGCCAAAAGTCATACTTATCTGCTCCACTATAAGAAAAAACTCCCTCTGATGAATTTAGGAAGAAACCTCAAGCAGACCAGAGTCAAAGGGGTGACCCTCTGCTTGGGCCATTCTACCGACACAATTGACAATACAAATATACAGGAAATTTTGGGAGTCCATGCTGATGCACAGGATGGACCCCCGCAGAAGACACCCACTCCCTTCTCTGGATGGAGCCGCACCTCAAACATAGAAAAAGAAAAAAATAGAAGCAGGCGGCAGAAAGACAATAAATACAGTATAATTTGTCAGCATTAAGCAACAAGAAAAACAGAAGAAATACTAAGGTGATCACCGGCCACTAGCCCTAAACTTCACTAAAAGACCCAGACTTTAGATAAAGTTGAGGCTGCAGCCCGCTCTGTTTCCTAATAATTTTTCCCTCATCTGCTGTGACACACACAAGCACCTCTATCTGATTTGATTTTGTTTGCTCCCATTATTTTGTTGAGGAACATATGCAACAGACAGATGTTTTATTACCATATATGATTAAATGAAGTCATTTCTGAATGCAAATGACCATGAATGTGCACAAGCGTGTCTTTTAGTACACCGGGGATTTATCAACCACAGATGGCTACTGATACACAACAAACCACTGTGCCACTTTCATAAATACAGTTTTTTTTTTTTGGGACTGACACACACTAAATTTTGTCTGTACGACAGCATTTAGATCGCTTTCTATGCAGTTTGATGAATGACGGCTCAGGCACTTGCTTCAATACAGCTGCACATCTGAAGTACTCACACTTTAATACTGTGACAGGCCGGTCACTCCACCATGTTGGTAAGCACGTTCACCCTGGTAAGTTGAGTCCTGGGACAATGCAATGTCGATTTGGGACTTGAACTCGTCGCCTAGGTAGCTGTCCTGTAAGACAGTAGGAGAAAGTCCTCAGTGAAGCTCAATCAGGTTACTCGGGCTTAGAAACTTCAACACTGCATGACCTAAAACTGCACCTTACAGACCAAGTCTGGAAAATACACTAATCAACAGGGAAGTGAAAACAGCATTTATAGTGACACTGTGGTGTGTTACCTGTGATAGCTCGGGCTGGGAGAGGCCAGGCTGGCTCATCTGTGATGGCTGGCTCATGGAGATGTAGCCCTGCGTCAGCGGCCCCTGGGAAAAGGACTGAGAGGCCCCATCCTGACTGGCCTGACTGATGAGCCCATTACCCTGACTGGAGCCGTGGTTTGCTGTGCCCCGAGCTCTCTGTCGTCCACCACGCCCAGGCTTTCCTTTCATAGCACCACGACCTAAATACCACAAAACATCAGAATTAGCACGGTCTATATTCAACATTTATCAGGAGGAAAAAACCATTTGAAGATCGTGTCTTAGTCTTCTAGAACAACAACACTAAATCAAGTCTGGGACTTCACCGGCGGCGGGACCGTTGGTCTGGCCCAGGTAGCTGGGTGGAGGTAACGGTGGCATCACCAGGTTGAAAGGTATGGGGATGTTCATAGCAGCCATTTGACCGGGACCCCCACCAATCATTCCAATCTGGTCATGAGTTTGAAAGTACATGTTGGACGGACGTCCGGCTAAAATATGAGAAAGGAAGAGCATGTTAGGACAAGCCCACACCTGAGGGCTGTACTACTAAGCAACATCAACAAATCCGGGCTTTGCTTGTGTGACTTGATTCAACAAAGCCTAAAGTCACAATCAGAGCTCATTGGTATCTCAGCGGTGAAGCTCAGCTTGGTTCATGAACCCTGGCTTTATATTTAAGCGAGGAGTAACAGGTCATTATTATGCACTTATGAAGAATCTTAAGACATAATTGCAGCTAAAAAGGCAACACTGCTGCCACAAACAATATGAAAGGAACAAAAAAAAAAATCTGTCAGTTTCTAAATTAATACTTTAACCACTCAAAGACACCACATTCAGGACACTTAAACTTTAAATCTGATAGAGCAGCCTTAAAAATGTGTCGGTGCAAAGATGAAGTCAAATCTGGGAAATCTGCCATAATTACACCTTAAAAACTGGTTGTGTAAGAATGTATACTTTTTTTTTAATTCTCTAACTTTTAATGTCGGGGTCATCTGGAAGGATGCGCTGGTACTGCATGTCGCTGCACTGACCACACTACTGAACAGTCTTGGGTCCTGGGTGGCAACCACCAAGGCAGACAACTGGTCTATCTCCACCTCTTGAAAGTAACCGTCTATTTGCCACTGTCAGAGGAAACATGGACCAGGCACCAGTGTGACAAAATGTTTTATTCATCCATTTTACTGTGTTTCAGAGGCTCTTAGCTCACTGAGTAGTGGGTAAATCAGAAGGGGCCCCATAAATTCTTTACTTCATTTTCAGAAACTCAGAATAATTCAGATATGCATGTTTTAAAATTTAACAAATACCTGCATTACTGCGGTCATAGGCAGAACCAGGGATGAGGGCTTCACGGGCATCATACATTGCAGTGCTCATGAAACGTCCCCCCTGGAAAACACGAGAAATACACGCGTCACATGTTACTTCACGCCTATTCCACAACAGTGCTACATGTTCGTGTCACTGAAAACCACCTCCTCAGAGTTTGGCCTGCATTAGTACCTATGAGAGAGTGCTCACCGGGTTGATGGTGTTGACCAGCTTGCGGGGCTTGCTGAACTGCATGAGGCTCTCCCTCAGGTTGTTCAGAGGCCCCTCCACGAGAACCTTCTGCTCTTTGTAGTTGTTCAGCAGATTGTTCCACAGAGGCTGCTTAGACAGAGCTTTGGGATTCCCCACAATGATGACGCCATACCTACACACACACACACAGGAAAGATGAACTTCCTTTTTGAAGGAATAGACTAAAAATTGGAAATTTCCTTTTTAAGTTGTCTTGATGTCAGACAGAGATTTACATAAATTTTTCTATCAAAGCTTATGCTCCAAAAAAAAAAAAAAAAAGCATGTGTAATGAAAAGTAAGTAGAATGGGGCTCATTTCAATCAGCTCAAAACAGGATCGCTCAGAGGCAGCTTCAAGTTTTGCGTGGCATTACATTACTGTGGCAAACACAAAACACATTTCACTCATGGTGTCAGCAACATGAAACTGAACTCATTCGTGGTAACGGCAACATAACTAAAGTGACTAAACCAATTGAACCACAAAATCACAAAAAATAAAAAAAATCAATGACACTAACACTGTTTAACATGAACCACAATAACATTTACAACCCCAAACTCCCACGGTGCATTGCAGCACAATATCCACTGTTTTTGGTTAGCTATAACTGCTAATTTCTCCAAAAATATTAGTGCTTGCTACCAACTTTCCATTTTCGCAGCATTCATCCTTGACCCAAAATACATAAGCATGTGAAATGTCAGATCTCACCGGTTTTTGCGTAATCAAAGCCATACGCACGCACGCGCACACACATGCCACTTGGCTATTATAATATAGGTGATGATAAATACAGGGATTAAAGCCCCCAAAAAAAAAAACCCCAAAAAAAGATATTTTTTTTTTTAAACAGTCAAATCAACTGTTCATCTACCTTTTTATAGAAACTCTTTTGGGATCACATCCTTGCATTTAAGGTAAAACAAGGTGGAGATGGCTAGGAAAATGGCAAATTGTTCTCCTGCTGAACAAGATTCTATTTCGACAGTTCTTTTAGTCAGACAGGAAAGATTGTTTTACCTGCTTTACATGTTTTGGCTACTTCCTGTAGCCTTCCTCAGAAGCGTCACAAGATGGGGAAGTGACGTGTCTTATAGGCTGCTACTTCTTGATTTGGCCAGACAGCAGGGGGAACTTACGCCCCCTACTGTCTGACGTCTTCTCCAGGACAGCATCCCATGTATGTGATAGGGTGTAGGCCCCCTCATCCCGATTCATGCTTCTTGGACCTCGCTTGCGGATCTCGATGGCCTCTCTGATCCAGCGGTGTTGTTGTTGCTTTCAGCACGTATGACCCTGGCATTGGTCCAGTCCATGATGTGATTTTTCCTCTTGCAATGGTCGGATATGGCTGATTTGAGATTTTCCTGCTCGGCTTGTTCTTTTATTGCTCGTTTGTCTATTGGCTGTCTCTTTTTCCACATTCTTTTTGATGTTCATTTTTCCTTGTTCCAAATCGTCTCCCTGTCTCCCCAATGTATGTGTTGTTGCATGATAAGCATGGTATTTCATATATTACATCGCATTTGTGTTCTGGTTTTATTTTGTCCTTGGGCTTAACTAAAAGCTGTCTGAGTTTGGTGTGTGGTTTGACCGGTGTATTGATATTGTATTTTTTCATGACTCTTTGGATGCATTCAGTTCACTGACTAAAAGAACTGTTGAAATAGTTAACTTAAGAAGACAGTATGAAATTTCACAAATGAAGATTCTATTTCACTCTAACTGCTGCTGCTGCTCTTTTCTAATACAGTCATCATATTATAGAAAGGCTTTAACCTACACATTATTTAAATACTTCAGGATAAACACATTTTAGAAGGCAACTTTGAGAGTTTTTATTTCATTCAATACCAATTAAAATGTCAGGTTTGTAGCCAGGATGTGAAATGGAGGGATTCTTGTTTTTGGTGAAAGTGGACCTTTGTTGGGAGGATGGCTGGGGCTGCTGAAGGCCCCCAGAAAATTTTGGGCTTTTGATGTCCAGGGATGCATTCTGGAGGGGTTGTTTTTTTTTTGTTGTTTAATATATTTACTGAACTTTTCCAATATAAAAATACACGCGTGCACACACACACACAAAAAAAACCACCCTAAAACAGAGAATATGTGGACTGTCACTTTAAAGGCACGTAGTTATATGTAAACAAGAGAAGAAACATATGAAATAAATCCACATAACCAGCCAAAATTATTCTAAAAAAAATTAATAAAATAAAAAATGTCAAACAAAAACTACTCCCAAACCTGTGTCGATGGTTGGTCAAAAAATATGGCTTCCAAACGTTATAAAATTTCTTTTTAGCACCCTTCATCACACACCTGATTTTTTCAAGTTTTAAATTAGACAACATCTTTTATCCAGTGTAATATGGTGGGTGGGGCAGCTTCCTTCCATTTTAAGAGGATGAGATGACGGGCCAAGAGAGTTGAAAAGGCAATAACTCTACGACCGCCACTTGGTAAACCCAATCCTTCAGAGGTGACCCCAAAAAGCAAAAGTAACGGGTGTGGGGTTACTTTAGTTGCGAGTACAGTAGAAAGTGCTTCACAAACGTCTTTCCAGAAAATTTGGATTTTAGGACAAGTCCAAAACATATGTATCAGAGTAGCTTCCCCTGATTTACATCTAACGCACATTGGGCCAATTTGAAGATAAATTTTTGCGAGTTTGGATGTGTGTAGGTGTGTCCAGTGAACCATTTTAAATTGAATGACAGTATCTCTTGAGCAGATTGAAAATGAATGTTCCTCAAAACATCAGCCCATACTGCCTTATTAAATGTAATTTGAAGATCCGACTCCCAAGATTGTTTAATAGCAAGAGAGGAGGGTGAATTTATATGAGAGATTAGATTCAGCATGACAGAAATGGCTTTGTTTCTGGTTGGGTCAAAGTACATAAGCTCATCAATAACCTTACAAGGAGGCTTAACTGGAAACCCTGGAGAGGATGACTGAATAAAGTGTCTTACCTG
Source organism: Thalassophryne amazonica (assembly GCF_902500255.1). Classification (NCBI taxonomy): domain Eukaryota; kingdom Metazoa; phylum Chordata; class Actinopteri; order Batrachoidiformes; family Batrachoididae; genus Thalassophryne; species Thalassophryne amazonica. The sequence continues at coordinate 61,335,795 of NC_047112.1, read as the reverse complement.
TAAATATTCTGGAGGGTTTTTTTGATGACTATCTCTCCCCCCAATTTAGTTGTACTGCATAATGTATAATGTATTTAATTTGGGATATTTTCCCATTTTCTTTGCCTTTAACCAAAAGTGATATCACAATCCACATGTTTGTTTGATAAGATTAATAACCACAACAGCAATATTTTCATATTTTTGGCTTCCCTTATCCTAACTGACCTGACTTTAAAGCTAAAACCCCAAACAATGTAGTCATGCAGAGCTTAGACACTGCATTAAAAAAAAAGATATTGCTTCACATCCCAATTTAGTTATGCCGAAAAGTTAAATGAACTAAACTTATTTTTATATGGCTCATCAATTAAATAGTCCAGAACTATAGTAAAACTTAGGCCCAGAGTAAGTGATTTAAGCAATTCTTAAAATTTTCATTATTATTATTAAAAATAGTAAGTGGACCTTTAATCAAGGTCCACTTGATCTTTCCATCTGGACTGGCCCCTGCTTCACAGCCTCTGAGCAGGAACAATCAAGAGTTTGTGTGTCAGGGCAGTGAAATGAAAATTGTGAAATCAGAGGAAAATTTGCATGGGGCCCCAGAAACCAAATTAATTTTCTATCTAATGATACATTTTCAGCATCCCCTGGAAGAAAAAAAAAAATCTCAAAAGAAGTGTATATTTAAATGATCCTAGATTCAACCTTTCATTTAATCTGTCAATGATCATGTTGAAATAACAGAATATGACATGGAAGTAGGACCTGGAATGATTTTCCTTTTAATTTAAAACCAAATTATGCATCAACTCAGAATAGTTAAACTACATGAAACTCATGAAGACTGAAAAAACTGTTAAAGCACTTCTACCACAACCACAACTAAAGTTTGTAGAATATTTTTAAAAATCATAGCAAAATCTCAGTAACATACCTTATACTAAAAAAAGTCACATATTGTTGTATAAATTCCTATAAATCCAGTGTCTTTTATTCCATTGAAAAAAGTCTACATTAATAAAAACTCATTTACATTCTTGTAAATGATTCATTTAAATCCATTCAAAGCCACAATGTCTTTTTTCCAATGAAAAGAAGTCTAGATTATTAATAGTAAAAGAGAGTCACATAATCTTGTCTAAAATCCTGTTTGAACAGCACAATGTTTATTTTCCAGGGAGAGAAAAATTCTTACAGTGTTTCCCGATGGCACAGTTCACTTTTCCCGTTTATCTTTCAGGTGTGTTCATGAAGCCAGGGAGAATTCCACGGATTCTTGTCCTTATCAAACTTTTTCAAACCGTCTTTCTCGCCATCTTCGCTCTGTCTGATGTTGCTCCATGACATAGACATGCTGCAAAATTCTTCTTTTAAAAACTTGAGAGCTTTAAAAGTTTGCAATGTTCACATGCTACGTTTAGCTTAAGCATCTTGCAGGAACCACACAGCGTTTCCGCACCAACCAACCAATCCCGCTTTACGACAACTGTCGTAACAGCTATGCTTTGAGTGGCATTTTTCCTCTGCGAAGTCCCGCCGAGCCGAGGACACAGATTTGTAACTGTAACACACAGATCAGTGTCCGCGGACTTATAAAACTTGCACGATGTCAGCACTACAGTTCTAATGCTGTTAGATCTCAGTGCTGTATTTGATACCGTGGATCATCATATTCTACTTGATAGGCTGGAAAATCATTTTGGGGATGACTGGGAGTGCCCTTGCATGGCTGACATCACACTTGACCAGTTGTTCTCACTGTTTTGTACAGTAACACTACCTCTAACCTTAGTGACATGAAATTTGGGGTTCCACAGGGGTCCATCTTAGGCCCCCTGCTTTTCTCCCTTTATATAGCGCCCCTTGGGCACATATTGCGGCATTTTGGGATTAGCTTTCATTGCTATATTGATGATACTCAGTTATACATGACATTAACTGCTGGTAATCTCGTTCACATAAAATCCTTAGAAGATTGCCTTGCATCAGTGAGAAGTTGGATGTTTAGAAACTTCCTACTTTTAAATTCTGATAAGACTGAAATGATGGTTCTTGGTCCAGTGAGACATCAGCATCAATTTGACAGCTAACGCTTAACCTAGGCTCGTGTGTCATACATCACACAAAGTGAGGAACCTTGGGGTAATTTTTATCCTACATTGTCCTTTCACCTCCACATTAGAAATATTACGAAGACTGCTTTTTTCCCCCTGCGAAATACAGCGAAGATCTGTCCCATCCTGTCTATGGCTGATGCTGAGACCCTGATCCATGTGTTTATCTCTTCTAGATTGGACTACTGCAATGTTCTATTTTCTGGTTTACCGCAGTCTAGCATTAAGGCTCTCCAATTGGTTCAAAATGCTGCAGCCAGACTTTTGACACAAAGCAGAAAGTTCAACCACATTGACATCCCTTCACTGGCTTCCTGTCCCAGTGAGATCAGATTTTAAGGTTCTGCTACTAGTCTATAAAATTGTTCACGGACTGGCACCTCCCTACCTAGCTGACCTAATTATACCTTACGTACTGGCCCGGGCTTTGCGTTCTCAGGGTGCAGGACTATTTTGTGTCCCTCGGGTGAATAAGAAGTCTGCGGGTCACAGAGTTTTCTCTTATCGTGCCCCTGCTGTGTGGAATTATCTCCTTGCATCAATAAAACAGTCAGATTCTGTGGAGACTTTCAAGTCCAGACTTAAGACGCACTTATTTTCCCTTTCGCGTGGCTAGCATACTGGTATAGTTTTGTTTTACGCTTTTTACTCTTTTAATTCATTTTATTAGGAAACTGAGCGGGCCACAGCCTCAACTTTACCTAAATACTGTGTCTTTTAGTGAAGCTTGGGGCTAGTGGCTGGCTCTAGAGGAAACAGACACGGACTCGCTGCCAGGAGGAAAAAACAAAAAACAAAACCCAGATAGTCTAAAAATCTATTTTTGAACGTGCCAAATTTTATATCTTGCGTGCAGTGTCAATTTTTTGTCAGGACCGCATCAGAGAAAAACCTGCCTTTTGGCAGCCCAATTGATGGAAATCTGCCGTAGTGACAGAGCACTTTAATCCCTGTAAATATCAACCTGTAATAAGGTATAATTACTATATTGGTGGGGTTTTTTTTTGCCATATCATCCAGCCCTCAAGAATTCATTTGATTCCCTATCAGACCACAGGTTTGTTAGCAGAGAGTAATCATAAACTCTAAGTTGGCCTCTATGGACAAATCTGGAAAGCCTATCCGAAATTCAATTGGTTTTATGTTTTTACATCTTTCATACAATGCAATGCCTGATTAATGATGAGGAATTTACTTGGCTCTGGTCAGCGCCACATTGAGACGACGAGGGTCGTTGAGGAAGCCGATGCCCTGGTGCTCATTGGCGCGGACACATGACAGAATGATGAAGTCTTTCTCTCTGCCCTGGAAGGCATCCACGCTGGCAATTTCCACTTGCTGTAGTGAGAGGGGACACAAGTAGGAAGAACAGTCACAACAGGTCGATAACGTAATTAAATGTGATGACCTCAGCAACATAAATACAGGTGTTGCAAGAGGACTGATTTCTTCTAAGGCAGTCTTTCTCAATAGTTTAAAACTTCTCACAAACCACCTAACTCCTCAAATATCCAAAAAGAATAGGTCTGCTTCCCAATCCAACATTGTATACTATCCATTAGACTTTGGAGCCATTTTTAAACAGTTTGGGAAACATGCAAGTTCAAATTTATTAATTTAAAATGTAATATTTTACCAGTATATTTAGGGAATAACCCTGTTGTGTCTGATGATTCGCAGATGTTCTTGCTGGTTATACGGTCACAAATGTTTACAGGCTCCACTAACGCATCACCAATAAAGCTCAATTTGTGCCCCTATAACCAGCACGAACGTCCGCAAATCATCAGACACAAGGGGTTATTCCCATTCTAATCCAATTCCATTGTCTGCATGGTTTATTTTTCTATAGTTAATTCGGTCAATGAGGCTTACTGTGAGGCAGCGTCGCTCCAACAGCAGTCAGGGTGCAGAGTAATCCATCAAATGTGAAAATCCATCAAATGTGAAACGGTAATTCTGTATCAGAATCCACATCGATACTTTCGCATGGTAGCTTAAATTCAGCCATTTATGCGGTGGCATACGTATGCGACTTTCTCTCGCTCTCAGCTAACAGCGCTAATGGCTAGCAAGGTGTACGGACGTTGTTCTATTGAATTGTATGTCTCGTCGCATAAATCAACAGTCCCGCGTCCCGACAATACTACGGATGCGTGCACATGCGCAGCTGCACGGTGGACAGGAATGATATCTCGTCAGAACACCGGTCTGGGTGTGGAGTAAAACTTCCAAATGCGAAACAGTTGAATATTTTGCTACCGTTACCCCTATATTATACGGTCTGAAGTCTCACACGATAAACCAATCAGATTTGCGGAAAAAATGTAATTGGATTAGAATCATGGATCATGCTTTTAGAAAGGCTGTTCTAAGGTTATACATTTTGAAAGAATGGCTTAAAATCATATACACTGTGATCAGGATTAGACCAGCATCAGTCTGGTACCTGATAAAGTTTGGTGTGCAGAGAGCCGCTGAACTGCATGTACTGAACCAGGTAGGAGCGCTGGCCCTCATACGGGGTGATAATGCCTATCTGGTCAGGCTTGGCTCCTGCTTTCAAGAGTCTGGTGGTAATTTTCTCCACGTTGGCGGCCTCAGTCCTAAAGCACAGCAATATCAGTTGAACATTTTCACTGTGAAAGGACTAAAAATGGTAATGGAAATATATACAAATACTATCCATATTCTCCAGTTATGCACACTACACAAAGAAAGTCAGAAACTGCTTGGTGATGAGAGAATTAATCACTGTGGATTATCTAGAAAGACTGTCACACAGCACCCCCTAGTGTGCAGGTTTGTGAAGTCTGTCAACTGCTTGCTGGGACCTAATAAACTAGTTTATATGCATCTCCTGTATGGAATATTTTCAGGTTGCAAACTGAATTTTTAAAACGGAAGTTCTGCACTGCATGATGCTACCTGTTAAGGTAGGAGGTTCCGGAGCTGGCAATCTCCTCCTGGCCCTGAGTCACATAGAAGAACATAGGCTTATCGGGTTGTGGCCATTGGAAGTCAAAGCCTTTCTTGATGCGGTCAGCTGCAGAGAACAGAAATATTCAAATTTTTAGTCATTGGAGGAGCCTGTATGGCGATACAAAAGCAACACTAATTAATTTTATTCCATTAACCTAAACAGTGATGTTAAAAACTGGCAAACCTGCAGTGACTCCATTCTGCAGAGAACCCTCATAGAAAATGTTGGAGGGGAACGCACTGAGAGCCGGGTGCATCCGGTACTGGACCTGCAGGCGGATTGGACGGATCCCCAGAACCACCAAGCGCTCAAACAGTGACTGGGAGAGTCCCGCTTTGGCCGCTTTCTTACACATCACCACAGGACCCAACTGGCAGTGGTCACCCACCAGTATGAGCTGGAAAGAAGATGAAGATCAGGAGAAGTGTGACAAAGTAATGTGGAGAGTAAATATTTTTTAATAAGGTGTTAGTTTTCTAAATGTGTCGATGTACCTGCTTGGCTCCAAGTACCACGGGCACCATGCACTCCGGCTCAGTGGCCTGGGTGCTCTCATCGATCAGGATAGAGCGGAATTGCATCTTGGCCAGGCGAGGGTCACCCGCTCCAACACAGGTACAGCAAATCACATCAGCATTCTAGATGAAGAGGGCAATTTATAACACTGAAATAAGAATATGAAAGTGTACATTTTTTCTGACAGGCTATAACATGAGGAAACTTTTACTAGGTTTCATGCTCTAGGTTAAGCAACTTTCACACCGGCACAAACGATGTAGAGTTGCGAATTCTGGCGTACCTACTACACTGAGTTATGCAGCTCTACGCTGAGTTTAACCAGCTCTATGCAGTTCAGTACCGCGTTTTTGCTCCCCAAAGCACAAGTACACGCACATTCCGGGTGTATGAGAAACAACACAACACTACGAGGTCTATTAGAAAAGTATCCGACCTTATTATTTTTTTCAAAAACTATATGGATTTGAATCACGTGTGATTACATCAGACAAACCTGAACCCTCGTGGGCATGCGAGAGTTTTTCCACGCCTGTCGGTTGCGTCATTCGCCTCTGGGCAGGCTTTGAGTGAGGAGTGGTCCACCCCTCCCATCTATTTTTTCATTGTTTAGGAATGGCTCAGAGACTGCCGCTTTGCTTGATCAAAATTTTTTCAGAAACTGTAAGGCACATCCGAGTGGACACCATTCGAGAAATTCAGCTGGTTTTCGGTGAAAATTTTAAGGGCTGATGAGAGATTATGGAGTGTTACTGTCGCTTTAAGGACAACCCACAGAGCCGGAGGGTGCACCGCGCTCCGAGCCGCCATCGTCAGCCTGTTTCGAGCTGAAAACTTCCAAATTTAAGCCTCTGTTGACCCAGGACGTCGTGAGAAGACAGAGAAGTTTCAGAAGAGCTCGGGATCAGTAGTTTATCCGGACACTCCACTGTTAAAGGAGATTTTGTAATAAAAGACGTGCAGACGGATTCGCGCGTCGGCAGGCAGCCGCTCATGGCCAGGCGCCACAGAGAAACACCTCCGTTGGAAGCGTTACGGGACAAGTTTGAACATGCCCAGCTGTTAAACAGTTTCTCGGATACTCACTCGACTGAAAACCATCGAAAGCCGCCTGAATTTTATGAATGGTTATCAACACAGAGGTGTTTCTCTGTGGCGCCGGGCCATGAGCGGCTGCCTGCCGACGTGCGAATCTGTCCACACATCTTTCATTACAAAATCTCCTTTAACAGTGGAATGTCCGGAAAAACTACTGATCCTGACCTCTTCTGAAACTTCTCTGTTCTCTCACGATGTCCTGGGTCAATAGAGGCTTAAATTTGGAAGTTTTCAGCTCGAAACAGGCTGACGACGGCAGCTCGGAGCGCGGCGCACCCTCCGGCTCTGTGGGTTGTTCTTAAAGTGACAGTAACACTCCATAATCTCTCATCACCCCTTAAAGGTTTCACCGAAAACCAGCTGAATTTCTCGAATGGTGTCCACTCGGATGTGCCTTACAGTTACTGAAAAAAAATTTGATCAAGCAAAGCGGCAGTCTCTGAGCCATTCCTAAACAATGTAAAAAAATAGACGGGAGGGGTGGACCACTCCTCACTCAAAGCCTGCCCACAGGTGAATGACGCAACCGACAGGCGTGGAAAAACTCACGCATGCGCACGAAGGTTCAAGCTTGGCTGACGTAAAAACATGAATCAAATCCATATAGTTTTTGAAAAAAATAAAAAGGTCCGTTACTTTTCTAACAGACCTCATACACACACACACACACCCTGGCAAAAATTATGGAATCACCGGATTCGGAGGATGTTCATTCAGTTGTTTAATTTTGTAGAAAAAAAGCAGATCACAGACATGACAAAAAACTAAAGTCATTTCAAATGGCAACTTTCTGGCTTTAAGAAACACTATAAGAAATCAGGAAAAAAAAAATTGTGGCAGTCAGTAACGGTTACTTTTTTAGACCAAGCAGAGGGAAAAAAATATGGAATCACTCAATTCTGAGGAAAAAAATTATGGAATCATGAAAAACAAAAGAACGCTCCAACACATCACTAGTATTTTGTTGCACCACCTCTGGCTTTTATAACAGCTTGCAGTCTGAGGCATGGACCTGAGTGACAAGCAGTACTCTTCATCAATCTGGCTCCAACTTTCTCTGATTGCTGTTGCCAGATCAGCTTTGCAGGTTGGAGCCTTGTCATGGACCATTTTCTTCAACTTCCACCAAAGATTTTCAATTGGATTAAGATCCGGACTATTTGCAGGCCATGACATTGACCCTATGTGTCTTTTTGCAAGGAATGTTTTCACAGTTTTTGCTCTATGGCAAGATGCATTATCATCTTGCGAAATGATTTCATCATCCCCAAACATCCTTTCAATTGATGGGATAAGAAAAGTGTCCAAAATATCAACGTAAACTTGTGCATTTATTGATGATGTAATGACAGCCATCTCCCCAGTGCCTTTACCTGACATGCAGCCCCATATCATCAATGACTGTGGAAATTTACATGTTCTCTTCAGGCAGTCATCTTTATATATCTCATTGGAACGGCACCAAACAAAAGTTCCAGCATCATCACCTTGCCCAATGCAGATTCGAGATTCATCACTGAATATGACTTTCATCCAGTCATCCACAGTCCACGATTGCTTTTCCTTAGCTCATTGTAACCTTGTTTTTTTCTGTTTAGGTGTTAATGATGGCTTTCATTTAGCTTTTCTGTATGTAAATCCAATTTCCTTTAGACGGTTTCTTACAGTTCGGTCACAGACGTTGACTCCAGTTTCCTCCCATTCATTCCTCATTTGTTTTGTTGTGCATTTTCGATTTTTGAGACATACTGCTTAAAGTTTTCTGTCTTGACGCTTCGATGTCTTCCTTGGTCTACCAGTATGTTTGCCTTTAACAACCTTCCCATGTTGTTTGTATTTGGTCCCGAGTTTAGACACAGCTGACTGTGAACAACCAACATCTTTTGCAACATTGCGTGATGATTTACCCTCTTTTAAGAGTTTGATAATCCTCTCCTTTGTTTCAACTGACATCTCTCGTGTTGGAGCCATGATTCATGTCAGTCCACTTGGTGCAACAGCATTCAGAGGTGTGATCCCTCCTTTTTAGATGTAGACTAATGAGCAGATCTGATTTGATGCAGGTGTTAGTTTTGGGGATGAAAATTTACAGGGTGATTCCATAATTTATTCCTCAGAATTGAGTGAGTCCATATTTTTTCCCTCTGCTTGGTCTAAAAAAGTAACCATTACTGACTGCCACAATTTTTTTTCCCTGATTTCTTATAGTGTTTCTTAAAGCCAGAAAGTTGCCATTTGAAATGACTTTAGTTTTGTGTCATGTCTGTGATCTGCTTTTTTTCTACAAAATTAAACAACTGAATAAACATCCCCCGAGGCCAGTGATTACATAATTTTTGCCAGGGGTTGTGTATATATAACATACTGGTAGACCAAGGAAGACATCAAAGCGTCAAGACAGAAAACTTAAATCAGTATGTCTCAAAAATCGAAAATGCACAACAAAACAAATGAGGAATGAATGGGAGGAAACTGGAGTCAACGTCTGTGACTGAACTGTAAGAAACCGCCTAAAGGAAATGGGATTTACATACAGAAAAGCTAAACGAAAGCCATCATTAACACCTAAACAGAAAAAAACAAGCTACAATGAGCTCCATAATTTTTGCCAGGGGTTGTAGTTCCTTCGTACACATTTAATTCGTCCAAAGAGTTTTTCCTCACCACTGTTGAAATGTGCTTGCTCAGGGGGTGGGTAAGATTTGACATTAGACTTATGAAGTGCCTTGGGGCAACTATGCTAAATAATTTTAGTCAAATTGAATTATTAATTCTGGTTGTAATGGAAATGCATAGAAAGCTAAATATTTTTTAAGGTCGTACTCATTGCAGAAAGATTGAGAACAACTGCACTACAGCACAAACATTCAAACAGCAAGTACCCTGCTCTGCCCAATGAGCCACTGAGGAGTTTACACACCTGGCAAGTTCAGTGCTTTATTGATGAAATATGCCATGCCCGCTTATTGTGCACATTTTTGCTGTGGTGTCACTTAAAATCCTGCTGGACCTTACCGACTGACACACAATTTAAAAATGTTGACATAAATGTGTGAGAAACACACATGCAACTTAAAAGTTTAATTTTAATGACTGAACATTATTAGCAAGATGTTAATGCAGCTAATAGTGTGTAGAGTAAAAATGATTTGTTTCTCTTACCAGTTGCCTTTTCTTTGTCCATTATTTTGAGTCTTTTTTCCCCCTTAATTCAGGAGTTGTCTGTCTTCAGTAGTTATCCAATACATACAATCACTAACTCCAGTAGCCATTGGTTGCTGGGCCCAAAATATTCAGGCAAGTTTCATGTTTTGTTTTCTTTTTTTTGTTTGTTTGTTTCCACCAAGTACCAACAATCACTGTCCACCTTATAAAAAAAAAAAATAAATCAACAAGAGTGCTCTGAGAGCACAATATCCCCTGCTGGCAAATGCTGCTTTGGTGCAAGTACTTGCTTCCAATAACATTTCAAGGTATGTGATAGTTGATTTCAGAAGGCAAGTACCAACTCATGAAACTGACGGAGTTTAAGTCTGTTAATCATGGGACATATCACTGGAAAAATGGCCCAACTCAAACAACATGATAAATATGCATATTACCAACCTATAACAAGGACTTGTACCAAGCTTCAGGGAATTCCTCCCAAAAATGTGAGGAGTTGATTTCAAAATGCTTATACCCTTTTATGGACAGACGGAACTCTCCATGACATAATCCCCCCTCGGTCCAACAGCCAGCGGTGGATAATAAAATCACCCAACGTAATTTCTGACTGCTCCATTTACCCCCAGTTTCACCCAACCCCCGCCCCACAACAAATTAACTCCTACTTGACAAAACCATTGCTCTAGCACTTTCAGGTCATTTTTCTTATTAATCACACTTTAGGCAGTCTTTTGTGATGTGTTCATCACAGCTACTCTTACTGTTATGACCATGAAAATACTTGTAAGACTGAGTTTCAGACACCCCCCCCCCCCCCCCCTTATTTACATTCTTCAGATCTGCATTGATCTCATGACCTTTCTGGATTTGAGCTGAAGGAAATCTGTCATAGTGGCAGAATTTTGATTCCTGGGATCATACTAAATTATGAGGATGAACAATTGAGTTTTAACTCTCTAGCATGCATGAGATTCCTTGAAGGTCCACAGATAAACAAGTCTGCATGAGACTGGTGTCCTGCTGCAATTACAACAATTGACATAAGAGATCTGTGCTGGAGTTTCCAGTGATGGAGAAGAGGGTCAATGTGCTTAGATTCTGACCAAATAGCACAATTTAAAAAATAATGCATACTGCAAGGCTGTGTTGGCCATTATCCGACACAGGAACATGCTAAGTGGGTTCTTCTGTATCAAACACCATAAACGCAATAGATCAGCATGGGATTCTATTTGCCACATAATACAACAACACTTGAAAATTTGTTCAGAAGTGGTAAATCCAAACAGCTGTGAGAAGAAACCATTTGAAAGCTTGAACTTCAGTCTTCGGTGCAACATTTTTCCTTACCATGAGCAGCTCCCTCTCAGCGGTGCGTTTTAAAGCTCTGTATCGTTTCTCATCAGCAGAAGACAGCTCACCAGTTTCATCCTTCAGCTGCTGCAGTTTCTGAAGTTCTGGCATGCTGAACAAAACAGAGGAACAATGAAGCAGACGGACAAGATTTATACAAGTCAATCTGCACAAAAAGGTTGAACTGCGATAGTTTGAAATATATCACATCGTGCTATGACAGTAGTGGAGTCTTTGAAGAAGAATTTCTGTGGTGGGGAATGACGGCATTCCAAAGACACATGAAAACTCAATTTGGACACCTCATGAAATTTGTTATGAAAAGTTCCGATGTGTACGAGGTCTGTCCAAAAAGTATCGGACCTTTTTATTTTTTGCAAAAACCATATGGATTTGAATCACGTGTGATTGCATCAGCCAAGCTTGAACCTTCGTGTGCATGCGTGACTTTTTTCACACCTGTCGGTTAGGTCATTCGCCTGTGAGCAGGCTTTGTGTGAGCAGTGGTCCACCCCTCTCGTCGGATTTTTATTGCGAAAAAAATGTCTGAACGATTTGGAGCTTTGCTCATCAAATTTTTCAAGAAACTGTGAGAGACCTCCAGCAGGACACCATTCGGAAAATTTAGATGGCTTTCAGCGACGATTTTATGGGGATTACACAGATTAAGGAGTGCTCCAGCCGGTTTAAAGACCGCCCACAGCGGCTGAGAGCGCGCCGCGCTCCGAGCGCCAATCGACAGGCTCAAACCCCGCTGAAACAACCAGATCATTTTCAACGTGAAGGCTTTGTTGATCCGGGACGTCGTGTGACTTTCACAAAAAGGCAGAAGGCGTGGACATCAGCACTTTTTCGGCACATTCTACTGTTACAAGAGTTTTTTTCATGGAAAGAGAAGCGGAGGATTGCACCACCGTGCCGCTCATGGCGCGGGACAAAACAACCTCCGTGTTGGTCTCACAGGACAGCTTTCAGGTGACTTTCAGGCGGCTTCCGGTTGCTTTTCAGTCATGTGAGTATCCGAGAAATTGTGCATGAGCTGGACATGCCCCAACATGTCCTGTGAGGCTTCATCACGGCGTTGCTTTGTGCCATGCGGCTCCGCTGCGACGTGCGGAATTCCTCCGCACGTCTGTCTCAATGTGCCGAAAAAGTGCTGATGTCCACGTCTTCCGCAATTCCTGTGCTAGTCAGACAACATACCGGATCAAGACAGAGTCCAGTTTAGAAATGTATGGCACATTCCACTGTTACAGGAGTTTTTGTCATGGAAAGAGGAGCGGAGGAATCCTGTCTTGTGAGGCTTCATCACGGTGTTGCTTTGCGCCATGCGGCTCCGCCGCGACGCGCGGAATTCCTCCGCTCCTCTTTCCATGACAAAAACTCCTGTAACAGTGGAATGTGCCGTTCATTTCTAAACTGGACGCTGTCTTGATCCGGTATGTCATCTAACTAGCACAGGAATTGCAGAAGACGTGGACATCAGCACTTTTTCAGCACATTGAGACAGACGTGCAGAGGAATTCCGCGCGTCGCGGCAGAGCCGCATGGCGCAAAGCAACGCCGCGATGAAGCCTCACAGGACATGTTGGGGCATGTCCAGCTCATGCACAATTTCTCGCATACTCACACGACTGAAAAGCAACCGGAAGCCGTCTGAAAGCCACCTGAAAGCCATCCTGCGAGACCAACACGGAGGTGGTTTTGTCCCGCGCCATGAGCGGCACGGTGGCGCAATCCTCCGCTTCTCTTTCTATGAAAAAAACTCCTGTAACAGTAGAATGTGCTGATGTCCATGCCTTCTGCCTTTTTTGCGAAAGTCAGACGACGTCCCGGATCAACAAAGCCTTCACGTTGGAAATGATCTGGTTGTTTCAGCGGGGTTTCAACCTGTCGATCAGCGCTCGGAGCGCGCCGCGCTCTCAGACGCTGTGGGCGGTCTTTAAACCGGCTGGAGCACTCCTTAATCTGTGTAATCCCCATAAAATCATTGCTGAAAGCCATCTAAATTTTCCAAATGGTGTCCAGCTGGAGGTCTCTCACAGTTTCTGGAAAGATTTGATGTAGCAAAGCTCCAAATCGTTCAGACATTTATTCGCAATAAAAATCCAACGAGAGGGGTGGACCACTGCTCACACAAAGCCTGCTCACAGGCGAATGACGCAACCAACAGGCGTGAAAAAAGTCACGCATGCGCATGAAGGTTCAAGCTTGGCTGATGCAATCACACATGATTCAAATCCATATGGTTTTTGCAAAAAATAAAAAGGTCCGATACTTTTTGGACAGACCTCGTACATTATCTAATATACAAAATTGAACCGTGTATGTGTGTTTGCTATGCACAGCCACAGTAATTAAGCAATCAACACCAAACTTGCTATGGTGACTGGGGGACACCAAGGGTGGGGACAAGTGATAGGATGAACAACACTGGTGCGTCAGCACTGTGCCAAGCCCCGTATTGGTGCGTGTATCGCTTTAAGAAAAAAAAAATAAAAAAAAAATCACGTGACTGATACAGGAACCGTGTCGTTCGGCTGCGCCGCACCAAATTGTGTTCATAAGGAAACAAACTGTATCGACATGTTGCGGATTTGTTGGATGGAGTTTTGCTGTTGGATTTTTGCTTGCCCTCACCTTGTTCCACTGACTTCATGGATCGTTCAAAGACATTTTCCCCAGTCTGGAATAATTTTGATCTTTTGATGCCAAATAAGATTAGATATGTTTGTACTCCTTTACAATACTGGAAGAATAACCAGAAAACATCCACACCTTTATCAACTCGCACTGAAATTTTTATGCTCACCATCTTCATCTGTACCCTGTGAAAGAGTTTTTTTTCTAAGGCAGGGGAACTGGTGTGTAAGAGCAGAAATCGCCTTGGAGCAAAGACACTTCAGAAACCTTTATTCCTCAATAAAAATGCATAAATGAATCTATTTTTAGTCTTTTATTTCGTATGCTTTAATACTTAAGTTAAATTTCCATACATAAGCTACAAATTTTAACTCTGAATTTTATTACAGACAAATTTGCTATATTTTACAAACCAAATCAGTTTAGCATTTACACAAACAAGGTTTTAAGCAAATGTTAAAGTCTTCTCATGAACAGCTTAACTCGACACACAAATTGAGCACATGAAATTATGCAATGATGAGATCATATTTTAAATAGAGGACTGGTGATTAACTATTTCACAGGCTGATGTTGCGTTTGCAGAACGTTAGCTTTTCCATCTGAGTTTCATTTTATTTACCTGCATTGATTTTATAACTACTGCAGGGGTCACTACTGAGCGACCAACACAGTGTCAATACAGTGTCGACAGTTTGTGTAGTGTGTCAATACACTCCTTGAGGTATCATCATCCCATCACTAGTGAGGACACTGGGGCCCTTAGGTTGAAAGTGTATGTGCGCTTCATGACCCGCTCACTGGAGCCCTTATTTTCGCAGTTCATATGGTACTCAAGTCAGGTAGCAAGCATTACACTTTATTAGTACATAGTAGAGGCTGGCTAGGGTGTACTTTAATAAGAATCCAAATAGGCCAGCATGTTCCGTGTGAGAGTTAAAGCTCGCTTTTTTCCCAATTATTCCTCCAAAGAAGTAGCAGGGACAGTCACTGAAAGTGGTTGGGCTAAATCTGGAGACACCATGCTTCTCACATGGTCAGCTATATGTAGGATGGTCCCGAGTTGGGCACCCTGACTGAATTTTCATTTGTGCACCTCAGGGTCACACTAAGAACATTATACAGGGTGAACATAAAAACACTCCTTGGTTTCAAATACTTATAATATCAAAAGTCACATGAATAATTTTACAATTTTGAAGAAGAATCTGTAAAAGAGAGAGGAAAAAAAAACTTGAGTTTCTGCAACCAAGGAGTGTTTTTGTGTTCACCCTGTATATCCCAGAGGATTGCAATATGACATGCTACCTTTTATCATCATTCTCTTAAGTCTCATGAATGTCACAAATTTCTCTATGAAAATTAATAACATACACACAATGCAAAGCAACTGACTACACCTCAACTAAAGTGACATGAAATATACAACATGGTAGAGTTTGCATGGTAGAGTTTTAACTTGCACTTGTAGATGTAGCGACAAACTGTGTGAACTGACATTGGTTTTCTGAAGTGTTCCTGAGCCCACGCGGTAAGATTCTTTACACAATGATGTTGGTTTTTAATTCAGTGCCGCCTGAGGAATCAAAGGTCACAGGCATTCAATGTTGGTGTTCTGCCTTGCCGCTTACGTGTAGAAAGTTCTCCAGATTCTCTGAATCTTCTGATTATATTATGGACTGTAGATGATGGAATCCCTAAATTTGTTGCAACTGAATGTTGAGAAACTGTTCTTAAACTGTTGGACTATTTTTCACGCAGTTGTTCACAAAGTGGTGAAATTCGCCCCATCTTTGCTTGTGAACGGCTG